>NC_074687.1:2728310-2925810 GCF_029448725.1 Salvelinus fontinalis
GCAGTTTTGCTGATGAAATAATGCAAGGCAGTCTCCCATCCAAGTACTAACCCTACTTAGCTTCCGAGATCAGGGGTATTCAGGCTGGTATGGCCGTACAAGAAGGAATAACTCTTGGTACACCATATAAAGTCAAAGTGAGTCTGAGAAACAGACATTTTCACCAATTAGATTCATATTATGCAACACTGTAGAAAAAAATCACCAATGACTTTTTAATATCTTAACCTGTCTGATATCACAAATTTCACAAATTTGCACAAATTTGCGATATTCCAGGGGTTCTTTATTTTTACTATTTTCTACATTGTAGAATTATAGTGAATAAATCAAAATATGAAATAACACATATGGAATCATGTAGTAACCAAAAAAGTGTTAAATAAATAAAAAAATCAAATCAAATTTTATTTGTCACGTGCCGAATACAACAAGTGTAGACCTTACAATGAAATGCTAACTTACAAGCCCTTAACCAACAATGCTTTAATAAGTTAAGAGAAAAATGGTGTTAAGTAAAAAATAGAAAATTAAAATAACAAATAATTAAACAGCAGCAGTTAACCTGTTTGGGCTGCAGGGGCAGTATTGAGTAGCCGGATAAAAGGTGCCCATTTCAAACGGCCTCACACTCAATTCTTGCTCGTACAATATGCATATTATTATTACTATTGGATAGAAAACACTCTCTAGTTTCTAAAACTGTTTGAATTATATCTGTGAGTAAAACAGAACTCCTTTTGCAGCAAACTTCCTGACAGGAAGTAGAAAATCTGAAATCGATGCACTGTTCTAGGGCCTGCCTATTAAAGTCCTTGATATTTATTAGTTTAGATGCACTTCATACATTTACATTACATTTAAGTCATTTAGCAGACGGTCTTATCCAGAGCGACTTACAAGTACATACATTCATACTTTTTTTGTACTGGCCCCCCGTGGGAAACGAACCCACAAACCTGGCGTTGCAAGCGCCATGCTCTTCCAACTGAGCTACACGGGACCATTCATATCATACGTCTTCCACTAGATGTCGACAGGCAGTGAGAGAAGAAATGGAGTGTGTAACTTGATCTGGGCTCGAATAAATGCTCTTTGTATGACGTGTCACCAGTTTCCTGTTTTCTGGAGAGCGTGTGAAGGGACCTGGATTTGCCTTCTGATAAGCTGTCGTTATGGACGACTAATATCTCCGGCTTTGATTTTATTTGATACTTGTGACAATATCATCGTAAAGTATGTTTTTTCAATATAGTTTAATCAGATTATTGACATTTTTTCGGGAGTTTTGCCGTGTTCCGTTCTCTGAGTTTGTTGACGATGGAGAGATTCGCGCCACTTGGCAAGTGTGCTTGCTAAATCGAGAGGGAAAAAGGCCGTTCTAAAACCAAACAACGATTGTTCTGGACAAAGGACCCCTTGTACAACATTCTGATGGAAGATCAGCAAAAGTAGGACCCATTTTATGATGTTATTTCATATATCTGTCGTACATGTGAACTAGTAGTTTGCAGCCAAGGTTTTGGGCACGCTCTCGCCATAACGTAAACTGCATATCGTAATGAAGTTATTTTTAGAATTCTAACACGGCGATTGCATTAAGAACTAGTGTATCTATCATTTCCTATACAACATGTATTTTTTAGTTATGTTTATGAATAGTTATTTGGTCAGAATATGTGTCAGAAAAAGTGTCAGAAAAATATCCGGACGTTGTGGGAAAAAGATGCTACGTTAGCACAATGTATAACCACTGATTTCAGCTCTAAATATGCACATTTTCGAACAAAATATAAGTGTATGTATAACCTGATGTTATAGGACTGTCATCTGATGAAGCTTATCAAGGTTAATCAAAAATTATATATCTTTTGCTGGTTTGTTACGATCGCTAACTTTTGCTGCTGGGGAATGGCTTGTGTTTCTGGCTATTGTGGTAAGCTAATATAACACTATATTGTGTTTTCGCTGTAAAACACTTAAGAAATCGGAAATATTGGCTGGATTCACAAGATGCTTGTCTTTCATTTGCTGTACACTATGTATTTTTCAGAAATGTTTTATGATGAGTATTTAGGTATTTGACGTTGGTGTCTGTAATTATTCTGTCTGCTTTCGGTGCAATTTCTGATTGTAGCTGCAATGTAAACTATGATTTATACCTGAAATATGCACATTTTTCGAACAAAACATAGATTTATTGAATAACATGTTATAAGACTGTCATCTGATGAAGTTGTTTGTTGATTAGTTTGGTTGGTTCTTGGTTAGTTAGGTTGGCTTTGTGCATGCTACCTGTGCTGTGAAAAATGTTAGTGCTTTTTTGTATTTGGTGGTGAGCTAACATAAATATACGTGCTGTTTTCGCTGTAAAACATTTTAAAAATCGGACACGTTGGCTGGATTCACAAGATGTGTACCTTTCATTTGCTGTATTGGACTTGTTAATGTGTGAAAGTTAAATATTTCTAAAAAATATATTTTGAATTTCGCGCCCTGCACTTGAAGTGGCTGTTGTCATATTGTGCCCGGCTTCGGGCTTGCAGCCCAAAGAAGTTAACTAACAATAGCGAGGCTATTTACAGTTAGTTCTGGTACAGAGTCAATGTGCGGGGGCACCGGTTAGTCGAGGTAATTGAGGTAGTATGTACATGTAGGTCGAGTTAAAGTGACTATGCATGGATAATAAACAGACAGTATCAGCAGCGTAAAAGAGGGGTCTGGGTAGCCCTTTGATTAGCTGTTCGGGAGTCTTATGGCTTGGAGGTAGAAGCTGTTAAGAAACCTTTTAGTCTTGGCGCTCCGGTACAGCAGCAGAGAGAACAGTCTATGACTAGGGTGGCTGGAGTCTTTGACCATTATTAGGGCCTTCCTCTGACACCGCCTAGTATAGAGGTCCTGGATGGCAGGAAGCTTGGCCCCAGTGAGGTACTGGGCTGTTCGCACTACCCTCTGTAGTGCCTTGCGGTCGGAGGTCGAGCAGTTGCCATACCAGGCAGTGATGCAACCAGTCAGGATGCTCTCGATGGTGCAGCTGTAGAACTTTTTGAGGATCTGAGGACCCATGCTAAATCTTTTCAGTCTCCTGATGAGGAATAGGCTTTGTCATGCCCTCTTCACGCATGTCTTGGTGTGTTTGGACCATGATAGTTTGTTGGTGATGTGGACACCAAGGAACTTGAAGCTCTCAACCTGCTCCACTGCAGCTCAGTCGATGAGAATGGGGGCGTGCTCGGTCCTCCTTTCCTGTAGTCCACAATCATCTCCTTTGTCTTGATCACGTTGAGGGAGAGGATGTTGTCCTGGCACCACACGGCCAGGTCTCTGACCTCCTCCTTATAGGCTGTCTCATCGTTGTTGGTGATCAGACCTACCACTATTGTGTCATCGGCAAACTTGATGATGGTGTTGGAGTCATGCCTGGCCATGCAGTCATGAGTGAACAGGGAGTACAGGAGGGGACTGAGCACGCACCCCTGAGGGGCCCCCGCGCAGGGGTGCCCCCGCGTTGAGAATCAGCGTGGTGGATTTTTTTGTTACCTACCCTCACCACCTGGGGGCGGCCCGTCAGGAAGTCCAGGATCCAGTTGCAGAGGGAGGTGTTAAGTCCCAGTGTTCTTAGCTTATTGATGAGCTTTGAGGGCACTATGGTGTTGAATGCTGAGCTGTAGTCAATGAATAACATTCTCACATAGGTGTTCCATTTTTATCCAGGTGGGAAAGGGCAGTGTTGAGTGCAATAAAGATTGCTTCATCTGTGGATCTGTTGGGGCGGTATGCAAATTGGAGTGGGTCTAGGGTTTCTGGGATAATGGGATAATGGTGTTGATGTGAGCCATCACCAGCCTTTCAAAGCACTTCATGGCTACAGACGTGAGTGCTACTGGTCAGTAGTCATTTAGGCAGGTTACCTTAGTGTTCTTGGGCACAGAGACTATGGTGGTCTGCTTGAAACATGTTGGTATTACAGACTTAGTCAGGGACAGGTTGAAAATGCCAGTGAAGACACTTGCCAGTTGGTCAGCGCATGCTCAGAATACACGTCCTGGTAATCCGTCTGGCCCTGCGGCCTAAAGGTTTTACTCACATCGGCTACAGAAAGCGTGATCACATAGTCATCTGGAACAGCTGAAGCTCTCACGCATGCTTCAGTGTTACTTGCCTCGAAGCGAGCATAGAAGTAATTTAGCTCTACAGGTAGGCTCATTTCACTGGGCAGCTCGTGGCTGTGCATCCGTTTCTAGTCCCTAACAGTTTGCAAGCCCTGCCACATCCGACGAGCGTCGGAGCCGGTGTAGTACGATTCAATCTTAGTCCTGTATTGATGCTTTGCCTGTTTGATGGTTCGTCGAAGGGCATAGCGGGATTTCTTATAAGCTTCCGGGTTAGAGTCCCGCTCCTTGAAAGTGGCAGCTCTACCCTTTAGCTCAGTGCGGATGTTGCCTGTAATCCATGGCTTCTGGTTGTGGTATGTACGTACGGTCACTGTAGGGACGACGTCATCGATGCATTTATTGAGGAAGCCACTGACTGATGTGGTGTATTGCCATGCCATATATTATCTCTTTAATGTAAGAAACAACAGCCTGATAGCAGCAAGACAGAAACGGAAATCAAACAAGATTACAGTATTTTGTGCTTCTGCATTAATGTAATTAGATTAATGACCCAACATGCATACATGGGAACATACTACTCCATTCAGTCTGTCTAGTTCACTGAGCTGACAACAATCCGGCTTCTTTTCTTCCCCATACACAATGCACATAGCTTTCGCACGAGCTAAACAATGAGAGTGTGTGTGACCTTGGGTCAGTGTCTGGGGATAACTAATTCAACCCCTGGAGGCTTCAATCCTAACTAACCTTGTTAAGGGCTTTGATTCAGTTGTTTGACTTTAAAATGTATGCCAAACAACTCTGCACAAGGACTACTTTTGATTATTTCAAATTTTACAGAATTATGGTAAAATTTCCCACTGGTTTGTATGTGACCATGTTATCCAAAAACTCATATATTTGCTCTGAATTAAGATTCAAAGATGTATGCTGAAGGAATGGGGTGTCAGCTATGACATGGCACCTTGAGTTTAAAAAAATATTTTGTTTATTGAACTACAGTAAGTGAAATGGATTTATACCCGGAAACAGAATTAGGGTAACGGAATTACATCATGGGTCCCTGATCTGTACTACACAGAAAAGCATCATTATGAATGTGAATGTCATTCTCCTCATGTTTCACAAATTTGAACAGCAGAGCACACTAGAGTACAGTGCAGTACAATACAATACAGAACAGGAGAGCGGAGTTCAGTGCAGTAGCATTGTCTTACGTTAGTTAGCGCCCCAAACTGTGGGTTGGGACCAATTTGTGGTTCGCAACAGGGGTCCGGGTGGGTGGCGGGATGACATTAAAAAATATATACTCACATTTTTTGGGGTTGCACATACATTTTCAGGACAGAAAAACACTTTCAGTGTTAACTTAAACGACAAAAAAACTAATATTAAGTATGTAGAAAAGATAATGGACATATATATTTTATAGTTGCCTATAATCTAAGAATTTACAATCAAGAAAATAAAAGCTAAACAGTCAGGCCCCCACTGATTTTGTTAAATTGAGCATAAGTAATATAGCTACAGTTTCATCTGCCACACCTAAAGCCCATTATTGTGGGAAGCTGCTATAGACCACCAAGTGTTAACAGTCAGTATCTGGATAATATGTGTGAAATGCTTGATAATGTATGTGATATCAAGAGGTATATTTTCTGGGTGATTTAAATATTTCATCAAGCTGCCGACTTAAAAAGCTTCAAACTGTAACCAGTGCCTGCAACCTGGTTCAGGTCATCAGTCAACTTACCAGGGTAGTTACAAACAGCACAGGAATGAAATCATCAACATGTATTTATCACATCTTTACTAATGCTGCAGAAATTTGCTTGAAAGGAGTATCCAGATCCATTGGCTGTAGAGATCACAATATAGTAGCCATGTCTAGGAAAACCAAAGTTCCAAGGGCTGGGCCTAATATAATGTATGAGAGGTCATACAAGAGGTTTTGTAGTGATTCATATGTTGTTGTAAAGAATATTTGTTGGTCCATGGTGTGTAATGAGGAGCAAACAGACGCTGCACTTGACACATTTATGAAATAGCTTATTCCAGTTACTAACAAGCATGCATCCACTAAGAAAATGACTGTAAAAATGGATAAATCCCCGTGGATTGATGAGGAATTGAAAAATTGTATGGTTGAAAGGGATGAGACAAAATGAATGGCAAACAAGTCTGGCTACACAACCATTTGGCAAATCATGTGACTAAACTGAATAAAAAGAATAAGAAACTACACTATGAAACAAAGAAAAAATACAAAGAATGATAGTAAAAAGCTTTGGAGCACCTTAAATTAAATTTTGGCCGAAAACACGAACTCATTGAATCAGATGGCTCCCGAGTGGCACTGCAACTCAGTGCAAAAGGCATCACTACAGTCCCTGCATCGAATCCAAGGTGAATCACATACGGCCATGATTGGGAGTCCCATAGAGCGGCGTACAATTGGCCCAGCATTGTCCGGCTTTGGCCAGGGTAGGCCGTCATTGTAAAGAACAATTTGTTCTTAACTGACTTGCCTAGTTAAATAAAAGGTTAAATAAAAAAAATATTGCCAACTACTACTAATAGTTTTTTCGTTGGCAAGATTAGCAAATTTAGGTATGACATGCTAGCAACAAATGCTTACACTACACATCCAAGTATATCTGACCAAATTATGAAAGACAAGCATTGTAATTTTGAATTCCGTAAATTGAGTGTGGAAGAGATTAAAAAATTGTTGTCTGTCAACAATGACAAGCGACCAGGGTCTGACAACTTGGATGGAAAATTACTGAGGATAATAGTGGATGATATTGCTACTCCTATTTGCCATAATTTAAATGTAAGCCAACTAGAAAGTGTGTGCCCTCAGTCTTGGAGGGAAGCAAAAGTAATTCCGCTACCTAAGAATAGTAAAGCCCCCTTTAATGGCTCAAAAAGCCGACCAATCAGCCTGTTACCAACCCTTAGTAAACTTTTGAAAAAAATAATGTTTGACCAGATACAATGCTATTTCAAAAAAAACTAATTGACAACAAACTTTCAGAACGCTTATAGGGAAGGATATTCAACAAGCACAGCACTTACACAAATTACTGATGATTGGCTGAGAGAAATTAATCATAAAAATATTGTGGAGGCTGTTTTGTTAGACTTCAGTGCGCCTTTTGACATTATCGATCATAATCTGCTGATGGAAAAACTTGTGTTGTGGCCTGCTATATTGTGGATAAAGAGCTACTTATCTAACAGAACACAGAGGATGTTCTTGAATGGAAGCCTCTCCAACATAATCCAGGTAAAATCAGGAATTCCTCAGGGCAGATGTCTTGGTACCTTACTTTTTTCAATCTTTACTAACGACATGCCACTGGCTTTGAGTAAAGCCAGTGAGTCTATGTATGCGGATGACTCAACACTATACACGTCAACTACTACAGTGACTGAAATGACTGCAACACTTAACAAAGAGCTGCAGTTAGTTTCAGAATGGGTGGCAAGGAATAAGTTAGTCCTAAATATTTCAAAAACTAAATGCATTGTATTTGGGACAAATCATTCACTAAACCGTAAACCTCAACTAAATCTTGAAATAAATCATGTGGAAATTGAGTAAGTTGAGGTGACTAAACTGCTTGGAGTAACCCTGGGTTTGTAAAGTGTCATGGTCAAAACATATTGATACAACAGTATCTAAGATGATGAAAAGTCTGTCCATAATAAAGCGCTGCTCTAGCTTCTTAGCAGCACTATCAACAAGGCAGGTCCTACAGGCCCTAGTTTTGTCGCACCTGGACTACTGTTGTCGCGTGTTCAGGTGCCACAAAAAGGGACTTAGGAAAATTGCAATTGGCTCAGAACAGAGCAGCACAGCTGGCCCTTGGATGTACACAGAGAGCTAACATTAATCATATGCATGTCAATCTCTCCTGGATCAAAGTGGAGGAGAGATTGACTTCATCACTACTTGTATTTATGAGAGGTATTGACATGTTGAATGCGCCGAGCTGTCTGTTGAACAACTGGAGCACAGCTAGAACACCCATGCACACCCCACAAGACATGCCACCAGAGGTCTCTTCACAGTCCCCAAGTCCGGAACACACTATGGGAGGCACACAGTACTTCATAGAGCCATGACTACATGGAACTCTATTCCACATTAAGTAACTGATGCAAGCAGTAAAATGAAATTGAAAAACAATATAAAAATACACCTTATGGAACAGCGGGGACTGTGAAGCAACACAAACAGATGGACACACACGATAAAATACGCACTATACACACACATCTTTTGTATTGTAGATATGTGGTAGTGGTGGTGTAGGGGCCTGAGGGCACACAGTGTGTTATGAAATCTGTGAATGTATTATATATTTTTTTTAACGGTATAAACTGCCTTAATTTTGCTAGACCCCAGGAAGAGTAGCTGCTGCCTTGGCAACAGATAATAGGTAATACATACAAATACATGTGGGCTCTCTACATCCCTGTAGAGGTACACCTAGCCTGATTCAAAATCTGAACGTGCTGCTTTAGTTAACTTCTCTGTGTGCTTTCAAGCACATACTGATCAGAGACCAGGCTATGGTTACCGTCCCTTTTTCAAACCCTGTGGTTATCACATATTGAACACGTTACACATTCTTAATCACTTTATTAGAGCACCAGTTCTCACCCTGAGAGAATAACTGTGTATCCTGTTAGCTAATGTGGGTGTGTATTAGTATGGTTTACCTCCAAAAACAGAGTTATTTATATCTGTGTTTGTCTGTGTCACTGTCCGAGTATGGTAATACATTGTAAGAGCAAAGCAATACTCCAGAATTTGAGGTATTGTCAACTTTTAATTTCCACTGACTTTTTTTTACTCTTGTATTAACTTTTTTTTTATACACACCAGAAGCCTTCTGTGTTTTAGTTTGCTGGGAAACAATGTTTGACATGCCTCCCAAATTCAGTTGAATCATGTCCATGTCTTGCAATCCTCCGCAACCAATTAAATGTCTTAGAATGCCATGGTAGGGACTTGCGTGTCAGTATGTGTGAGTGTATAGAAGGGTCGCATAATAGAGTAAACAGGGGCCATACCGCGTTAATGCTTCAGCCAACAGCTACCAAAACAAGCCATCTGTCCTGTGGCCTGGGCGACATTCAGAATCCCTAAACTGTTGGATGGATCCTTCAACAGTGCCAAGATGAGAGTTCCGTCTTGTGTAATCACTGTCATCACAAGAACTCCGTATACCTTTGAGACATACTAACAAACCCAGCAAAAAGAGGAACTACCTTTTCAACAACAAAATGGTTTACTTAAAGCATAATTATGTTTACATGCATAACTGCAAGTACAGTATAAACATTTTAGTTCTCAGGTTTGCGCTACAAACAAGAAATCACACCTTAACACTGATCAAAGCTCATTTGCTCCTGACAAAAATAATATTGCACTTTTAAACTTCCTCACGCACATGTCATCTAAATAATATCCACACATTATATATATATATATATATATATATATATATATATATATATATATATACACAGACATACACACACACACACACACACACACACACACACACACACACACACACACACACACACACACACACACACACACACACACACACACACACACACACACATATATACAGTTGAAGTCGGAAGTTTACATACACTTAGGTTGGAGTCATTAAAACTCGTTTTTCAACCACAAATTTCTTGTTAACAAACTATAGTTTTGGCAAGTCGGTTAGGACATCTACTTTGTGCATGACACAAGTAATTTTCCCAACTATTGTTGACAGATTATTTCACTTTATCACAATTCCAATGGGTCAGAAGTATCCATACACTAAGTTGATTGTGCATTTAAACAGCTTGGAAAATTCCAGAAAAGTATGTCATGGCTTTAGAAGCTTCTGATAGGCTAATTGACATAACTTGAGTCAATTGGAGATGTACCTCGATGTATTTCAAGGCCTATCTTCAAACTCAGTGCCTCGTTGCTTGACATCATGGGAAAATCAAAAGAAATCAGCCAAGACTTCAGAAAAAAATTGTAGACCTCCACAAGTCTGGTTCATCCTTGGGAGCAATTTCCAAACACCTGAAGGTACCACGTTCATCTGTACAAAGAGTAGTATGCAAGTATAAACACCATGGGACCACGCAGCAGTCATACCGCTCAGGAAGGAGACGCGTTCTGTCTCCTAGAGATGAACGTACTTTGGTCCCAGAACAACAGCAAAGGACCTTGTGAGGATGCTGGAGGAACAGGTACAAAAGTATCTATATCCACAGTAAAACGAGTCCTATATCGACATATCCTGAAAGGCCGCTCAGCAAGAAATAAGCCACTACTCCAAAACCACCAACTGCACATGGGGACAAAGATCGTACTTTTTGGAGAAATTCCTCTGGTCTGATGAAACAAAAATATAACTATTTGGCCATAATGACCATCGTTATGTTTGGAGGAAAAAGAGGGAGGCTTACAAGCCAAAGAACACCATCCCAACCGTGAAGCACGGGGGATGGCAGCATCATGTTGTGGGGGCGCTTTGCTGCAGGAGGGACTGGTGCACTTCACAAAATAGATGGCATCATGAGGAAAGACAATTATGTGGATATATTGAAGCAACATCTCAAGACATCAGTCAGGAAGTTAAAGCTTGGTCACAAATCGGTCTTCCAAATGGACAATGACCCCAAGCATACAAAGTCCTGACCTCAATCCCATAGAACATTTGTGGGCAGAACTGAAAAAGCGTGTGCGAGCAAGGAGGCCTACAAACCTGACTCGGTTAAACCAGCTCTGTCAGGAGAAATGGGCCAAAATTCACCCAACTTATTTTGGGAAGCTTGTGGAAGGCTACCCGAAACATTTGACCCAAGTTAAACAATTTAAAGGCAATGCTACCAAATACTAATTGAGTGTATGTAAACTTCTGACCCACTTGGAATGTGATGAAAGAAATAAAAGCTGAAATAAATGACTCCACTATCATTCTGACATTTCACATTCTTAAAATAAAGTGGTGATCCTAACAGACCTAAGACAGGGAATTTTTACTAGGATAAAATGTCAGGAATTGTGATAAACTGAGTTTAAATGCATTTGGCTAAGGTGTATTTAAACTTGCAACTATAACTGTATATATATATATAAACACACACACACACATATGTCTGGCTTTGCGCTTGCATTCACACACTTTTTTCCTCAAATGCAGTTCTCATACAGACACACCAGTAAGAAAGTCATCTTAAAAAAGAAGAGCTAAAAATGTAACTAATGCTCAGATAAAGAAATATTCTACATAATACTTGTACAAATCTCAAGATCTTCAAGTGCTTTTTTAGAGCAAAAGAAAAATTGTGTTTTCTTTTTCAAATAAAATGTTGTCCGGGCAGCTACTGCTCATCCTCGTTCTCCTGTCCAGAACCTTCTGAGCGGTCACCCTCCAAGCGATCTGAGGACAAACAAAGTGAGTGTGTGAAAAAAAACTGAAATCAGCATTTCTTATTTGACAAGTCCAGGTAGTTCCTCCCTATTTCAGTCAGTTTGTTTTCCATTTTGTGCCTGATGAACACAACCCTAAACCCATTTCCTACAGTACCCAGCTTGTGGGGTCTACAGTGTAAGTTGCATTACAGTGTAAGTTGCAACTGGTTGCTTGTAATTGAGGCGTCTGGGTACCAGTCTAACATTTCACTCCATGTACTCTGTCATTTGTCAAAGGGACTGACTGGCCTTTCGTTAATCTCAACATTGAATATACAGCTGGATTTTGTGCGAATTACAGAGTACAAGGAGTGGAATGTAATAGCTGAACAGAGACCCACACCCACTCAACCAGGCTAGAAATTGAGTGGGTGAACCAGTACATCTCACAGTGGTAAGAGACTTACTCAAAGCAGGCTCAAGGGTCCCAAAGTACATCAAGAAGAACATAAATACTTCCACATGCACTTTCTATTGGTTCATTAGTCAACTGCCTTTCCAAAACACCATCAAAATAAACTACTAGCAAAATGTAACTGAGAATGTGTGTGTGTGTGTGTACCCGTTCTTATGTGATTAAGGGAGGCCAGCATTCGCAGCATGAAGGAGGCGGGGACTGTGATGGTGTTCCTGGTCTCCTCAAGCATCAACTCATTACGCGTTATCACCTGAGAGAGAAAGGGAAAGAGGGAGATAGAGAGGAAGGTAAAATAATGCAAATGATACCAGTAAATCAGAAGCATCAAATGATACCAGTAAATCAGAATGATCAAAGAGAATGTGATTTCTTTCATACTCGGAAGTTGGGAGTGGGACTGGTGAGAGCGGTTGAAGGGTAAGGGAGGACGGAAAGGGGTAACGTGGGTGCGGGAATAGAAAAGGTAATAGGGAGGGGTGAAAAAAGGGAGAAGAGAGAGGGGGTGATGAGGGAGGGTACAGGGAGGAGGGCAGGGAGGGATAGGTAGGTCTCCTGGGGCAAGGCGTTTCCAGTCAGCTGTTGTGAGAGCTCTTGTAGAGGACCAGAGACTCTATGCGGAAGTCTCACACAGTGGGGAATCCAACCCCCTCAACTGGTGAGACAGAGAAGTGAACCCCAGACTACCCGCTGTCTGTCACTAACGTTGAATCAAACGTTTAGCAAACGTACCTCATCAGCTAGGACTCTGTTAAAGGACGGGGACGCCTCCAGAGGTGACCAGATCTTAATGTCGTAGTCGATCCCTGACGAGGCAAGAACTGGAACAGACAGGAGACAAACTTTTGGCAATAGGGTACGACAATTAAGGGGTAGGAGGTGTGACATCATTGGCTCTTTATACAAGGCTGAAAATGTAGCTAAGAAACTCACCGGGGTGTGGTCGAGGTGTAGAGGTGAGACTAGGGTAGGTGTGTGTTAATCATTGGGGTTACAGAGGTGTGGGTGTATACTGTAGGTGTGGCTCTAGATATAGAAGTGTAACTCACTGGGGTCATAGAGGTGTGGCTGTAAGCGGGTAGGGGTGTGGTAGAAGGTGTATGGAGTGTACAGTAACTCACTGGGATCGTAGGGGTGCGGCTGGAGACAGTTGACTACGTGATTGTCGGCCTCCAGCAGCATCAGGTGCTCGCCCGTGTGTCTGTCCCAGATGAAGATGTGGCCACAGTCTGAACCACTCATCACAAAGTTGTTCCCCCAGAAACACGACTCCTTGATCTACAGACAGCACACAGAAATAACTGGAGACAAAGGAACTATAAATGCTTTCAAAGCATCTTGAAACTTATAATATACACTGTTCAAAAAAATAAAGGGAACACTTAAACAACACGTAACTCCAAGTCAATCACACTTCTGTGAAATCAAACTTTCCACTTAGGAAGCAACACTGATTGACAATAAATTTCACATGCTGTTATGCAAATGGAATAGACAAAAGGTGGAAATTATAGGCAATTAGCAAGACACCCCCAATAAAGGAGTGGTTCTGCAGGTGGTGACCACAGACCACTTCTCAGTTCCTATGCTTCCTGGCTGATGTTTTGGTCACTTTGAATGCTGGCGGTGCTTTCACTCTAGTGGTAGCATGAGACAGAGTCTACAACCCACACAAGTGGCTTAGGTAGTGCAGCTCATCCAGGATGGCACATCAATGCAAGCTGTGGCAAGAAGGTTTGCTGTGTCTGTCAGCGTAGTGTCCAGAGCATGGAGGCGCTACCAGGAGACAGGCCAGTACATCAGGAGACGTGGAGGAGGCCGTAGGAGGGCAACAACCCAGCAGCAGGACCGCTACCTCCGCCTTTGTGCAAGGAGGAGCAGGTGGAGCACTGCCAGAGCCCTGCAAAATGACCTCCAGCAGGTCACAAATGTGCATGTGTCTGCTCAAACGGTCAGAAACAGACTCCATGAGGGTGGTATGAGGGCCCGACGTCCACAGGTGGGGGTTGTGCTTACAGCCCAACACCGTGCAGGACGTTTGGCATTTGCCAGAGAACACCAAGATTGGCAAATTCGCCACTGGCGCCCTGTGCTCTTCACAGATGAAAGCAGGTTCACACTGAGCACATGTGACAGACGTGACAGAGTCTGGAGACGCCATGGAGAACGTTCTGCTGCCTGCAACATCCTCCAGCATGACCGGTTTGGCGGTGGGTCAGTCATGGTGTGGGGTGGCATTTCTTTGGGGGGGCTGCACAGCCCTCCATGTGCTCGCCAGAGGTAGCCTGACTGCCATTAGGTACCGAGATGAGATCCTCAGACCCCTTGTGAGACCATATGCTGGTGCGGTTGGCCCTGGGTTCCTCCTAATGCAAGACAATGCTAGACCTCATGTGGCTGGAGTGTGTCAGCAGTTCCTGCAGGAGGAAGGCATTGATGCTATGGACTGGCGTGCCCGTTCCCCAGACCTGAATCCAATTGAGCACATCTAGGACATCATGTCTCGCTCCATCCACCAACGCCACGTTGCACCACAGACTGTCCAGGAGTTGGCGGATGCTTTAGTCCAGGTCTGGGAGGAGATCCCTCAGGAGACCATCCGGCACCTCATCAGGAGCATGCCCAGGCGTTGTAGGGAGGTCATACAGGCACGTGGAGGCCACACACACTACTGAGCCTCATTTTGACTTGTTTTAAGGACATTACATCAAAGTTGGATCAGCCTGTAGTGTGGTTTTCCACTTTAATTTTGAGTGTGACTCCAAATCCAGACCTCCATGGGTTGATAAATTTGATTTACATTGATAATTTTTGTGTGATTTTGTTGTCAGCACATTCAACTATGTAAAGAAAAAAGTATTTAATAAGAATATTTAATTCATTCAGATCTAGGATGTGTTATTTTAGTGTTCCCTTTATTTTTTTGAGCAGTGTATATTATATACACACTAACGTACGCTAACCCCATTCCGTACAAATGTGAGTTAGTTTACGTTACCGGTCAAAAGTTTTACAACACCCCCAGTTCCAAGTCCAGTGAGTAACCTGAAATGGTACAAAAGGTAAGCGGTAAACTGCCAGAGGTATAAAAAAAAAAATAATAATAATAAAGTTTTATCAAAAAAACTGAAAAATAACATACATTTCAGAGTAAAAAAAAAATGCCTTTAGGGAACAAGTAATGGGTTAACAACTTACAGCTGCTCTGCAGCAATGGAAGTAAATTAAGCCTTGAAAGTAGATGCTAACAATTCCTACAGGTATCCAAACTTTTGTTGATTACTCACAAACCCTCTGTCTGTATAAAAGCAGTGTCGGAACAGACTGTGTTACTACACACTCTTAAGCATTATTTAGACAGTATTGTACTGCAGGAAGTAGTATATTGCTATCATAATGGCGAGAAAAAGGCTATTAACAAAGGAAGACAGACAGACCATTATAACCCTTAAAAGCGTAGGTCTTTTCTTTAGAAAAATTGCAAAGATAGCCACGGTGTCGGTACAGCTTCCTACACCATCAAAAGGCACTTGGAAACTGGAGGAAACTGACAGGAAGAGGTCTGGCAGACCCAAAGCCACAACAGAATCAGAAGACACACGTTTCTGAGAGTCAACAGCTTGCGTGATAGGCGACTCACAGGACAACAACTTCAAGCACAGCTTAACACTGGTTGAAGAAAGCAAGTCTCAGTTTCAACAGTGAAGAGAAGACTTCGAGCTGCAGGTTTGACAGGTCGAGTGGCAGTAAGAAAGCAAAATAAGAAAAAGAGACTTGTCTGGGACATGAACCACTGCTAGTGGACCACTGAAGACTGGACTACTGAAGACTTGAAATCTTCTGTTCAGCACGCAGGGTTTTTGTACGCCATCGAGTAGGCTAAAGGATGGTTCCTCAGTGTGTGACACCTACTGTCAAACATGGAGGAGGAAGCGTGACGGTCTGGGGCTCTTTTGCTGGATCCAGAGTCAGCGACTTGCAGAGAGTGAGTGGCACCCTGAACCAAAAGGGTGAACCAGAAGGGTGAAAGCAAAGCAACCTACAAGTGCAACACAATTGTGGGAACTTCTGCAACAGCGTTGGGAAGAACTATACAAACAATATTTGATTTCCATTGTAGAAAGAATGCTACGAGTGTGTTCGGCTGTTATGTCTGGAAAAGGTGGCTACTTCGCCCAGTGAGCCATCGATCTCCTCTCTCTCCTTCTCTTATCATTCTCTTGTTGTGTGTAAACAATGAGTAGGTCAGGTAATAAGCTTAGTCTAAGCTGGCTATATAACCAATGGGTATAATCTACATTTTTCTCCAGGGTTTGTAGGGTTTCATTCATTTATTGGTTGTTGCATCTCTGGTGTTGCCTGTTACCCTCGTGACATCACTACGTACCTACCAGGGATAATGTAGCTAATAGCTTTCCTCTTAGTGAACGGTGGTGGTACACACATGCATATACAGTGGGGAGAACAAGTATTTGACACACTGCCGATTTTGCAGGTTTTCCTACTTACAAAGCATGTAGAGGTCTGTAATTTGTATCATAGGTACACTTCACTTCAACAACAATTACTTAAAAATCATACAATGTGATTTTCTGGATTTTTGTTTTAGATTCCGTCTCTCACAGTTGAAGTGTACTTACAGACCTCTACATGCTTTGTAAGTAGGAAAACCTGCAAAATCGGCAGTGTCTCAAATACTTGTTCTCCCCACTGTATATGTGCACATGAATAGTGTTTCACAACAGTGCCCATCACACCCACAAGGCTTAATCCTGCTGGTGAAAACTACAAACACCACATCCTGTAGACTACAGTAGAGTCTCAGGGGGGGGTTGCTTGGACTCATGGGAGCTGTAGTTTTGGAAGTTAAAGTTCTTCAATGAGCACTGCACTGCTTGCAGGTTAGATGTTATAGTTGTGGACACAGACGTTACCTGATCAGCCTATCTCCTACCGCTGATCCTCTGAAATTACATCTATGTTTACAAGCTAGCACCGCCACTGTGTGTGTGTGTGTGTGTGTGTGTATGTGTGTGTGTGTGTGTGTGTATATATATATATTTATCGAATTCTATTAAACCGGGAGGATAGTTCATTCAGCAGCTGAGATCCCTCTCTACATCTGGCACAGGATCAGTTTGTTGCTCTTCGCATTAGGTTTTCAGTAGGGGTTGGTGTAGGGGGAAGCTGATCTAGAGTCAGCTGGAAACGTGCGACCAGAAGTCGAAAAGTGAAGATTAGTGTACCATAGTCCTGGAGTTGCGGTGGCCCTTGTAGACCATTTTTACTGAGGGTCTCCTGATATTCTGTGTCTCACTCTCCTCCATCTCTCTCCTCTCCTTCCTCCGACGAAACAGTTCCTGGATACGGGCCGCAGCTGAGCGTCTGTGACACACACAAGCACACGTTATACACAGTATTGACAGTAAAAATCTTTCACTATACCTGCAGAGAGGAAAGTGAATTCTGAGCGTCATGCTGGTTCACCCCTCGATGATGCTGAAGCAACCAAAACAGCACTTGGGAAAATAATCAGCAACAAAGCGGCAAATACTACTCACATGCCACGCTAACTGACCGTCACCAGTCCTCTACAACCTCAACAACCCTACACATACTGTAGAGAAGACAATGTCCTTATTTCACTTCACAATGTAGATAATATCTATGTCCTCTCTCTCCTTCTCTGGTCTCTCTCGTGTTGTGAGTAAACAATGAGTAGGTCAGGTAATAAGCTTAGTCTAAGCTGGCTATATAACCAAAGGGTATAATCAAAATTTTTCTCCAGGGTTTGTAGCGTTTCATTCATTCATTGGTTGTTGCATCTCTGGTGTTGCCTGTTACCCTCGTGACATCACTACGTACCTACCAGGGATAATGTAGCTAATAGCTTTCCTCTTAGTGAACGGTGGTGGTACACACATGCATAAGCATGCTCACACGAATAGTGTTTCACAACAGTGCCCATCACACCCACAAGGCTTAATCCTGCTGGTGAAAACTACAAACACCACATCCTGTAGACTACAGTAGAGTCTAGGGGGGAGGGGGGGTGGTTGCTTGGACTCATGGGAGCTGTAGTTTTGGAAGTTAAAGTTCTTCAACTGCTTGCAGGTTAGATATTATAGTTGCGGACACACAGACGTTACCTGATCATCCTATCTCCTACCGCTGATCCTCTGAAATTAGATCTATGTTTATAGCAGAATCATTAACAGTACATGACCACAAAGAACAAGAAAAAAGGTTTTCTCACGACAATATACAGAGGATGTGACATTAAATGGGATACTCAACAACAACATATCAAAATACTGTGTGTGTTGTAGTGCTGCAGTCCGTACCTCTGTCCCTGTCCTCCTCTGTACCTCGCAGAGGGGATAAGAATTGGGTCGTCATCACTGTCGTCTGAGTCCTGGTGGCTACGGGAGGGTTGACCCTGTCCTCCCGGTCCCGTTGGAACCCCCTGCCCCCCTGGACCCCCATGCCCCCCCTCCCCCACAGGCTCCTCTCTCCTGCACCCCCCAGTGGTGTCCTCCGCACCCATACCCTGGCTCCTTTCCAGGGGCGTGGCAGTCACACTATCCCCCACAGAGGAGGCTTGTGCTGTGGCCTGGGCCTGCGTGGAGCCCTGGGTGCTGGAGAAGGAGGCACCCCCAGCCTCACACAGTGGGTCTGTGTGGGAAGCAGCAGACCTGCTCTGGCCGGAGGGCTCCGACACAGCCACTGGTATTGAAGGAGGGGAGAGGAAGGAAGAGAGATGTGGTCAGTATGAGGCTCAGTTGTCTAGGTGTCGGCAATACGGCAGAACTAGTGGAACTAATGCCGCTTTCCTGATCAGTGCTACACATGGAATCCCATAGAGGATAGTAACACTAACAATCATGGCCACTAGGCCACTCCAGTCCTCACCCTGCTCTGAGGCAGAGCTCTCTGCCAAGGGCCCTTCCCTGGTCTGGGCGGCCCCTGCTGCCTCTGACGGTTTGGACTCTCCACTGCCCCTGGAACTGGAGGCTCCGCTGCCCCTGGAACTGGAGGCTCCACTGCCCCTGGAATTGGGAGCTCTGCGGCTCCTGTAGAGAACAGGGGGTGGGCAAAGGAGGGAGGGTAAGAGTCAGTCTCAAAGAACAACATTCCATCACCAAGATGAGACACTTGATTTCAATTTGTGAATATTCGTTTGATGAGTAAAAATCTGGGAACATCAAGGGTCGGTTTCCCTCGATGTTCAGTATTCTGATCTCCATTAAGAATCTCCATTGAGCGTGCCTTTTAGCCCAGCAGCAGGCTTAATCTGGGTCTGTAAAAATCACCTCCTAAAGTTTGAATCGTGTGAAGTTGTGCTTCTGGCTTTCTAAGCAGTGTAGTCGGAGTCGCACACTCACCACTCGTCAGTGAAGTCCAGTTTGATGGTGCTGGTGGTGGTTCCCTCAGTGCTGTAGTGTAGACTCAGGACGGGTTCTGCCGTGCTGGCTCGGCTACCTCCAGGTCCAGTACTGCTGCTGGGTGCCCCGGACCCAGACGAGGTTCCAGTTACACTGGCAGACGCAGACAGAGTTTTTACTTTGACTGAACTCGCTCCAGCACTCACACTCACAGCTTCTGATGCTCCTGAGAGGGAGAACACACACACACACACACACAGAGACACAGACAGATAGAGAGAGACAGAGAGAGGGAATGAGAGGAAGAAATGGAGGGAGAAAGAGTGATTATAGCATAATATATAGTATATGACAATAGTTTTGCCTGGTTACCAAAATAAAAACCACTATAGTGATAGGGTTGCAAAAATTCCATGAACTTTCAATAAATTCAGTTGTTTTTCCAAAATCCTGGTTGGAAGATTCCCAGAATTAGGAGGCAATAAGCAGGAAATACAGAATCCTCCAAGCAGAATTTCTGGAAAAAGAGGGAATTTATTGAACATTATGTGGAATTTTGCAACCCTACTCGCGACTATACATTTTCAACAGAGTTATTCATCGTTGTGTTTCCATGTTAGGTGTTACAGTACATTTCAGAATTGAGGACAAAACAATATTGATTAGTTGCTTTTAAAATAGTGTGTAGAGACTAATACCAATTTAGCAAATAGATAAAACCACTTTGTATTCCATTTCAGTGTTAGCACTTTGCATAATGTATTTATGCTAGCTAAAAACATGTCAAATAGATTATATTTTATAAGACAGGTACACGGTTTTGTTTTTTTATTATACAGGACAATCTAATGCGATGGTAACATGCAGCATTGTTATTTTAGGTAGGTCAATGGCAATGCAAAAAAGGCTGTACTCCTCTGTGCTGCATTGTACACTCACCTCCTACTAACTGTGTTACACAAGAAAGTTTCTGTGAAAGTTTTCAAGTTTCATTCCATACATAGAGGAAGAGAGGAATGCTATCCATCAATCCACAGCAGCAATACATACAGTGATTCATATACTTTCAAAAAAAGTGAGGTGCACTTGGTTAGATTTAACTAGCTCATCACAATGGAAGAAATGGGAGCGTGAAGCTAAATCAAAGCTAAATCAAGCGCACCCCTTCAGTATTTGACAGTATTTGACCCAGATTTGAACCAAAACGTCACACAGGTGAGAGGGGAACACCACAAAGATACAGGGGTTAAATGCAAGCCTCTCGATCTACCACCCCACGCAACAGTTCATCACAAAGCAGTTTGGAATGTCACTGTCATCCTAGGGCCTATTGCGTTGTTCTGTAAAAAAAAAAGAAAAAAAAGAAAGCCAATACAGGAGACGATCGCATTGAGAGGGAACAGTTTGAGCGTGAGATGATCTACAGCACGGCTGTGACTGAGTGAAAAGCCAGGAGGACAGCAAGATTGCATCAGGGCCAGGTTTGGAGCCCAGGGGCACATGCCCTGTGTTTCCGTTCATAAATACGGCCCTGGATTATGTTACCTGTCCAAAATAAAATCAAAACTTATGGGCTGAGGAATTACCTAACATTATCTCAAGCTACAGTCGCAACAAGAGAGCCTTGGAGAAAATAGCTTACACCAGTCTCCGCCCTGAGGACTCGGTTGGCCAAAATGGACTAGAATGCATGCCTATTGAACATGCACTCAGGTAAAGCTGGTGGAGGGGCAAGGGGCAAGCCGGAAGTCTCATGGTAAAGATGGTGGCGGGACAAGAAGGCACGCCAGAAGTCTCATGCAAATTATTATATAATTTTTTATGCCACACAGACGACAGAGAGAAAGGCCAGAGGAAGAAAGAGATACAAAAGAACAGAAAGAAAAAGGAGAGAAAGAGAGATAAGAGACTATAGGGATAGAATGAGAGAGTGAGAGAGAGAAAGAGAGAGAAGGGAGGGAGGGAAAGGGAGGAGAGGAGACGCACCCTGCTGCTCATCCAGAGTCATGGATCCCAGCTGTTTGTTAACCACAGACGAGGGAGAATCTGGAACACAAATAAGACTCACTAAACAACGGGCACAGAGGGTAACACCAGGGTTCATATGATCATGCTCAGGTCACCCAGAGGTCAAAGATCAAAGCTCAAGTCAAAACGCAGCTTAAAGTTGACCAAGGCCAAGCAGGAAAAAAATAGTTAAACACAGCTAAATGAACAGACAGTGTTGTTTGTGTTAACACTGGGAAGAACATCTCAAGGTTGATATTGATATGGGAATAGAACAGCAATTTCACTACAAAAAGCTTGTGGGAGATGGAACACATCCCGGACTTAGCGGCACACGTACAGTGCTAGAACACAAAAAATATCACACGCGCAATTCATAGTTTGATAACAACAGAAGATTTACACAGTGGTTCAACTTCAGGCATCTCAAGTTGTCTCACTCAGCCTTTTGAAAGTAAGCCATGGAACAAGGATGAACCTCGTAGTAATACGAACACCCACTCACTGCATGTCTGACAACGGAACGACTTGATTAGTGTAGTGTTAGCTAGCTACATAGTTTTCTTTGCTATCTTTGTATCTAAGATAATTGTGTAGCTTTGAGTAATTATCGGTTAGCTAGCCAGCTATTTTCGCCTGCCGCGCTGCCGTCCTCCTACCTAGCCAACACTGCTAGCTAACACTGCTAGCTAGCCAACTTCTACCGAATAGCAGCACTGTAGAAACTTACATTACAACGGAACGACTTCATTAGCGTAGTGTTAGCTAGTTGTCTTTGCTGTCCTTGTATCCAAGATAATTGTGTAGTTTAGAGAAATTGTCGAGGTTACCTAGCCAGCTTCACTTTCAACAACGCAGCCACTGCTAGCCAGCCTACTTCACCAGCCAGCAGTACTATATCATTTTAGTCAATAAGATCTTTTATTTTATTTTTTTTGCAACGTAAGCTTAACTTTCTGAACATTCGAGACGTGTAGTCCACTTGTCATTCTAATCTCCTTTGCATTAGCGTAGCCTCTTCTGTAGCCTGTCAACTATGTGTCTGTCTATCCCTGTTCTCTCCTCTCTGCACAGACCATACAAACGCTTCACACCGCGTGGCCGCGGCCACCCTAACCTGGTGGTCCCAGCCCGCACGACCCACGTGGAGTTCCAGGTCTCCGGTAGCCTCTGGAACTGCCGATCTGCGGCCAACAAGGCAGAGCTCATCTCAGCCTATGCGTCCCTCCAGTCCCTCGACTTCTTGGCACTGACGGAAACATGGCTCACCACAGATAACACTGTTACTCCTACTGCTCTCTCTTCGTCTGCCCACGTGTTCTCGCACACCCCGAGAGCTTCTGGTCAGCGGGGTGGTGGCACCGGGATCCTCATCTCTCCCAAGTGGTCATTCTCTCTTTCTCCCCTTACCCATCTGTCTATCGCCTCCTTTGAATTCCATGCTGTCACAGTTACCAGCCCTTTCAAGCTTAACATCCTTATCATTTATCGCCCTCCAGGTTCCCTCGGAGAGTTCATCAATGAGCTTGATGCCTTGATAAGCTCCTTTCCTGAGGACGGCTCACCTCTCACAGTTCTGGGTGTCTTTAACCTCCCCACGTCTACCTTTGACTCATTCCTCTCTGCCTCCTTCTTTCCACTCCTCTCCTCTTTTGACCTCACCCTCTCACCTTCCCCCCCTACTCACAAGGCAGGCAATACGCTTGACCTCATCTTTACTAGATGCTGTTCTTCCACTAACCTCATTGCAACTCCCCTCCAAGTCTCCGACCACTACCTTGTATCCTTTTCCCTCTCGCTCTCATCCAACACTTCCCACACTGCCCCTACTCGGATGGTATCGCGCCGTCCCAACCTTCGCTCTCTCTCCCCCGCTACTCTCTCCTCTTCCATCCTATCATCTCTTCCCTCTGCCCAAACCTTCTCCAACCTATCTCCTGATTCTGCCTCCTCAACCCTCCTCTCCTCCCTTTCTGCATCCTTTGACTCTCTATGTCCCCTATCCTCCAGGCCGGCTCGGTCCTCCCCTCCCGCTCCGTGGCTCGACGACTCATTGCGAGCTCACAGAACAGGGCTCCGGGCAGCCGAGCGGAAATGGAGGAAAACTCGCCTCCCTGCGGACCTGGCATCCTTTCACTCCCTCCTCTCTACATTTTCCTCTTCTGTCTCTGCTGCTAAAGCCACTTTCTACCACTCTAAATTCCAAGCATCTGCCTCTAACCCTAGGAAGCTCTTTGCCACCTTCTCCTCCCTCCTGAATCCTCCCCCCCCCCCCCCCCTCCTCCCTCTCTGCAGACGACTTCGTCAACCATTTCGAAAAGAAGGTCGACGACATCCGATCCTCGTTTGCTAAGTCAAACGACACCGCTGGTTCTGCTCACACTGCCCTACCCTGTGCTCTGACCTCTTTCTCCCCTCTCTCTCCAGATGAAATCTCGCGTCTTGTGACGGCCGGCCGCCCAACAACCTGCCCGCTTGACCCTATCCCCTCCTCTCTTCTCCAGACCATTTCCGGAGACCTTCTCCCTTACCTCACCTCGCTCATCAACTCATCCTTGATTGCTGGCTACGTCCCTTCCGTCTTCAAGAGAGCGAGAGTTGCACCCCTTCTGAAAAAACCTACACTCGATCCCTCCGATGTCAACAACTACAGACCAGTATCCCTTCTTTCTTTTCTCTCCAAAACTCTTGAACGTGCCGTCCTTGGCCAGCTCTCCTGCTATCTCTCTCAGAATGACCTTCTTGATCCAAATCAGTCAGGTTTCAAGACTAGTCACTCAACTGAGACTGCTCTTCTCTGTATCACGGAGGCGCTCCGCACTGCTAAAGCTAACTCTCTCTCCTCTGCTCTCATCCTTCTAGACCTATCGGCTGCCTTCGATACTGTGAACCATCAGATCCTCCTCTCCACCCTCTCCGAGTTGGGCATCTCCGGCGCGGCCCACGCTTGGATTGCGTCCTACCTGACAGGTCGCTCCTACCAGGTGGCGTGGAGAGAATCTGTCTCCTCACCACGCGCTCTCACCACTGGTGTCCCCCAGGGCTCTGTTCTAGGCCCTCTCCTATTCTCGCTATACACCAAGTCACTTGGCTCTGTCATAACCTCACATGGTCTCTCCTATCATTGCTATGCAGACGACACACAATTAATCTTCTCCTTTCCCCCTTCTGATGACCAGGTGGCGAATCGCATCTCTGCATGTCTGGCAGACATATCAGTGTGGATGACGGATCACCACCTCAAGCTGAACCTCGGCAAGACGGAGCTGCTCTTCCTCCCGGGGAAGGACTGCCCGTTCCATGATCTCGCCATCACTGTTGACAACTCCATTGTGTCCTCCTCCCAGAGCGCTAAGAACCTTGGCGTGATCCTGGACAACACCCTGTCGTTTTCAACTAACATCAAGGCGGTGGCCCGTTCCTGTAGGTTCATGCTCTACAACATCCGCAGAGTACGACCCTGCCCCACACAGGAAGCGGCGCAGGTCCTAATCCAGGCACTTGTCATCTCCCGTCTGGATTACTGCAACTCGCTGTTGGCTGGGCTCCCTGCCTGTGCCATTAAACCCCTACAACTCATCCAGAACGCCGCAGCCCGTCTGGTGTTCAACCTTCCCAAGTTCTCTCACGTCACCCCGCTCCTCCGCTCTCTCCACTGGCTTCCAGTTGAAGCTCGCATCCGCTACAAGACCATGGTGCTTGCCTACGGAGCTGTGAGGGGAACGGCACCTCAGTACCTTCAGGCTCTGATCAGGCCCTACACCCAAACAAGGGCACTGCGTTCATCCACCTCTGGCCTGCTCGCCTCCCTACCACTGAGGAAGTACAGTTCCCGCTCAGCCCAGTCAAAACTGTTCGCTGCTCTGGCACCCCAATGGTGGAACAAACTCCCTCACGACGCCAGGACAGCGGAGTCAATCACCACCTTCCGGAGACACCTGAAACCCCACCTCTTTAAGGAATACCTAGGATAGGATAAAGCAATCCTTCTGCCCCCCCCCCCCCCCCCCCCCCTTAAAAGATTTAGATGCACTATTGTAAAGTGGCTGTTCCACTGGATGTCATAAGGTGAATGCACCAATTTGTAAGTCGCTCTGGATAAGAGCGTCTGCTAAATGACTTAAATGTAAATGTAAATGTGATGAGCTGGTACCAACTATGTTGACCATGGGGTAGTGCCAGTGGCCAACCACCCTGACCAAGGGCCTCTGTCATGCACAAACATCTGTCACCTTGTGTGACCAGAAGCCAGCAACCTCAAAAAATGCATCATGCAGAGATTCATCATTGGCAAACCTTTCACTCCACCTCAAACTAGATGAATAGACTTCCAAAAAAAGTTGTTACTGAGGAATAGATTGATATATGAATTGATTCCTACCACAATGTCACATGGTCTGATGCCAGTGCATTCCACTGCAACTCAAGCTACGTACCACATTACGAGTGTTTCGTGAAGCGAATCGTAAAGGATTGAGCATGAATATCTTTATTTCCCATTTATATGAAAATACCAATTTGGTATGTTCATAGTAGCTTTATCAGTTTCTACGGTAAAGCCAGATGTCACAGCCCTGACGAGGCCTCGCGGCCAATACTGAAGCTTACATGTTCAGATACAAACAATACATATGAAAAATGGGAGACAACATACAAAACGGACTCATTGTGTCCACTTACATTATGTCTGTCTGTGTCTGTACAGTGCTGTGAAAAAGTATTTGCCCCCTTTCAAATTTTCTCGACTTTTACATATTTTTGATACTGAATGTGTCATCAAATTGTCAACCAAAACCTAAAATTAGATAAAGGGAATCTGAGTGAACAAATAACACGACAATTGCATACTTATTTCATGTATTTCATAAAGTTACGTAACACCCAATGCCCCTGTGTGAAAAACATCTCAAGACATCAGTCAGGAAGTTAAAGCTTGGTCATAAATGGGTCTTCCAAAGTTGTGGCAAAATGGCTTAAGGACAACAAAGTCAAGGTATTGGAGTGGCCATCACAAAGTCCTGACCTCAATCCCATAGAAAATTTGTTTGCAGAACTGAAAAAGCATGTGCGAGCAAGGAGGCCTACAAACCTGACTCAGTTACACCAGCTCTGTCAGGAGGAATGGGACAAAATTCACCCAACTTATTGTGGGAAGCTTGTGGAAGGCTACCCGAAACGTGTGACCCAAGTTAAACAATTTAAAGGCAATGCTACCAAATACTAATTGAGTGTATGTAAACTTCTGACCCACTGGGAATGTGATGAAAGAAATAAAATCTGAAATAAATAATTCTCTCTACTATTATTCTGACATTTCACATTCTTAAAAAAAAGTGGTGATCCTAACTGACCTAAGACAGGGAATTTTTACGAGGATTAAATGTCAGGAATTGTGAAAAACTGAGTTTAAATCTATTTGGCTAAGGTGTATGTAAACTTCCGATATCAACTGTACATCATCCCCATATTGTTTTTATTTACTTTTTTGCACACCAGTATCTCTACTTGCACATCATCATCTGCACATCTATCACTCCAGTGTTAATTTGCTAAAATTGTAAATACTTCGCTACTATGGCCTTGTGCATTTTGGATTACTAGACTAAACGCGCAAACAAAAAGGAGGTATTTGGACATAAATATGAACTTTATCGAACAAAACAAACATTTATTGTCTAACATGGAGACCTAGGAGTGCCATCAGATGAAGATCATCAAAAGGTAAGTGATTCATTTTAACGCTATTTCTGTCTTTTGTAACACCTCTCCTTCTTTGGAAAATGGCTGTATGGTTTTCTGCGGCTAGGCGCTGACCTAACATAATCGCAAGGTGTGCTATCGCCGTAAAGCCTTTTTAAAATCAGACACTGTGGCTGGATTAACAAGAAGTTTATCCTTAAAATGGTGTATAATACTTGTATGTTTGAGGAATTTTAATTATTTCTGTTGTTTTGAATTTGGCGCCCTGCAATTTCACTTGCTGTTGGCGAGGTGGGACGCTAGCATCCCACTTGTACCAGAGGTTAAATACATTTATTATAAAAAAAAAAATGTTACCTTCCTTTCCAATTTTGTGTTACCAATTGGTAGTTACAGTCTTGTCTCATCGTTGCAACTACCATACGAACTCGGGAGAGGCGAAGGTCGAGAGCCGTGTGTCCTCCAAAACACAAACCAACCAAGCCACACTGCGTCTTGACACAATGCCAACTTAACCAGTAAGCCAGCCACACCAATATGTTGGAGGAAACGCCGTAAACCTGGCGACAGTGTCAGCATGCATGCTCCCGGCCCGCCACAGGAGTCGCTAGAGCGCGATGGGACAAGGACATCCCTGCCGGCCAAACCCTTCCCTAACCCGGACGACGCTGGGCCAATTGTGCACCACCCCGTGGGTCTCCCGGTCGCGGCTGGCTGCGACAGAGCCCAGACTCAAACCAGGATCTCTAGTGCCACAGCTAGCACCGCGATGCAGTGCCTTAGACCACTGCACCATTCGGGAGGCCCCTATAGCCTTATTCTAATACAGATTCAATGAATCGTTTCCCTCATCAATAGATCATAATGACAAAGTGAAAACAGGTTTTAGATTTTTTTGCAAATGTATTACAAATAAAAACAGAAATACCTTATTTACATAAGTATTCAGACCCTTTGCTAAGAGACTCGAAATTGAGCTCAGGTGCATCCTGTTTCCATTGATCATGCTTGAGATGTTTCTACAACTTGATTGTCCACCTGTGGTAAATTCAACTGATTGGACATGATTTGGAATGGCACACACCTGTCTATATACGGTCCCACAATTGACAGTGCATGTGAGATCAAAAACCAAGCCATGAGGCTGAAGGAATGGTTCGTAGAGCTGAGGTAAGATTAGGGAGCTAAGGCAATAAAAAGGCCGTAGTGGCGAAGTAATTATAATTTAGCAATTAAACACTGGAGTGATAGATGTACAGAAGATGATGAATGTGCAAGTAGAGATGCTCGGATGCAAAGGAGCAAAAATTAAAAATAACAATATGGGGATGAGGTAGTTTGGATGGGCTATTTACAGATGGGCTATGTACAGGTGCAGTGATCTGTGAGCTGCTCTGACAGGTGGTGCTTAAAGTTAGTGAGGGAGATATGAGTCTCCAGCTTCAGGAATAGGCTTTGGGGATGACCAGTGAAATATACCTGCTGGAGCACGTGCTACGGGTGGGTGCTGCTATGGTGACCAGTGAGCTGAGATAAGGCGGGACTTGACCTAGCAAAGATGACCTGGAGCCAGTGGGTTTGGCGCCGAATATGAAGCGAGGGCCAGCCAACGAGAGCATACAGGTCGCAGTGGTGGGTAGTATATGGGGCTTTGGTGACAAAACGGATCACACTGTGATAGACAGCATCCAATTTGCTGAGTAAAGTGTTGGAGGCTATTATGTAAATGACATCGCCAAAGTCAAGGATCGGTAGGATAGTCAGTTTTACGAGGGTAGGTTTGGCAGCATGAGTGAAGGATGCTTTGTTGTGAAATAGGAAGCCGATTCTAGATTTAATTTTGGATTGGAGCTGCTTAAAGTGAGTCTGGAAGGAGAATTTACAGCTTAACCAGACACCTAGGTATTTGTAGTTGTCCACATATTCTAAGTCAGCACCGTCCAGAGTAGTGATGCTAGACGGTCGGGCAGGTGCGTGCAACGATCGGTTGAAGAGCATGCATTTGGTTTTACTTGCATTTAAGAGCAGTTGGAGGCCACGGAAGGAGAGTTGTATGGCATTGAAGCTCGTCTGGGGGTTAATTAACACAGTGTCCAAAGAATGGCCAGAAGTACACAGAATGGTGTCGTCTGCGTAGAGGTGGATCAGAGAATCCCCAACAGCAAGAACGACATCATTGATGTATACAGAGTAGAGAGTTGGCCCGAGAATTGCACCCTGTGGCACCCCCATAGACACTGCCAGAGGTCCGGACAACAGGCCCTCCGATTTTACACACTGAACTCTGTCTGAGAAGTAGTTGGTGAAACAGGAGGCAGTAATTTGAGAAACCAAGGCTGTTGAGTCTGCCGATAAGAATGTGGTGATTGAGAGTCGAAAGCCTTGGGGGGTATAGGCTTTGTCGTGCCCTCTTCACGACTGTCTTGGTGTGTTTGGACCATTCTAGTTTGTTGGTGATGTGGACACCAAGGAACTTGAAGCTCTCAACCTGCTCCACTACAGCCCCGTCGATGAGAATGGGGGCGTGCTCAGTCGTCCTTTTCCTGTAGTCCACAATCATCTCCTTAGTCTTGGTTACGTTGAGGGATAGGTTGTTATTCTGGCACCACCTGGCCAGGTCTCTGACCTCCTCCCTATAGGCTGTCTCGTCATTGTCGGTGATCAGGCCTACCACTGTTGTGACATCTGCAAATGTAATGATGGTGTTGGAGTCGTGCCTGGCCACGCAGTCGTGGGTGAACAGGGAGTACAGGAGGGGACTGAGCACGCACCCTTGGGGGGCTCCAGTGTTGAGGATCAGCGTGGCAGATGTGTTGCTACTAGAGGTGGGCCGATTATGATTTTTCAACACCGATAGCAATCCCGATTATTGGATGACCAAAAAAAGCCGATACCGATTAATCGGACGATTAAAAAATATAAATAAATTGTAATAATGACAATTACAACAATACTGAATGAACACTCATTTTAACTTAATATAATACATCAATAAAATCAATTTAACCTCAAATAAATAATGAAACATGTTCAATTTGGTTTAAATAATGCAAAAACAAAGTGTTGGAGAAGAACGTAAAAGTGCAATATGTGCCATGTAAGAAAGCTAACGTTTAAGTTCCTTGCTCAGAACATATGAAAGCTGTTGGTTCTTTTTAACATGAGTCTTCAATATTCCCAGGTAAGAAGTTTTAGGTTGTAGTTATTATAGGAATTATAGGACTATTTCTCTCTATACGATTTGTATTTCATATACCTTTGACTATTGGATGTTCTTATAGGCACTTTAGTATTGCCAGTGTAACAGTATAACTTCCGTTCCTCTCCTCGCTCCTACCTGGGCTCGAACCAGGAACACATCGACAACAGCCACCCTCGAAGCAGCGTTACCCATGCAGAGCAAGGGGAACAACTACTCCAAGTCTCAGAGCGAGTGACGTTTGAAACGTTATTAGCGCGCAACCCGCTAAATAGCTAGCCATTTCACATTGGTTACACCAGCTTAATCTCGGGAGTTGATAGGCTTGAAGTCCTAAACAGCGTAATGCTTTAAGCATTGCGAAGAGCTGCTGGCAAAACGCACTAAAGTGCTGTTTGAATGAATGCTTACGAGCCATCTGGTTCCTACCATCGCTCAGTCAGACTGCTCTATCAAATCATAGACTTAATTATAACATAATAACACACAGAAATACAAGCCTTAGGTCATTAATATGGTCAAATCCGGGAACTATCATCTCGAAAACAAAACGTTTATTCTTTCAGTGAAATTCGGAACCGTTCCGTATTTTATCTAACGGGTGGCATCCATAAGTCTAAATATTCCTGTTACATTGCACAACCTTCAATGTTATGTCATAATTAAGTAAAATTCTGGCAAATTAGGTGGCCCAGACTGTTGCATATACACTGACTCTGCGTGCAATGAACGCAAGAGAAGTTACACAATTTCACCTGGTTAATATTGCCTGCTAACCTGGATTTCTTTTAGCTAAATATGCAGGTTTAAAAATATATACTTCTGTGTATTGATGTTAAGAAAGGCATTGATGTTTATGGTTAGGTACAGTCGTGCAACGATTGTGCTTTTTTCGCTAATGCGCTTTTGTTAAATCATCCCCCGTTTGGCGAAGTTGGCTGTCTTTGTTAGGAAGAAATAGTCTTCACACAGTTCGCAACGACCCAGGCGGCTCAAACTGCTGCATATACCCTGACTCTGTTGCAAGAGAAGTGACACATTTTCCCTAGTAAAAAGAAATTCATGTTAGCAGGCAATATTAACTAAATATGCAGGTTTAAAAATATATACTTGTGTATTGATTTTAAGAAAGGCATTGATGTTTATGGTTAGGTACACGGAGCAACGACAGTCCTTCGCAAATGCGCACCGCATCGATTATATGCAATGCAGGACACGCTAGATAAACTAGTAATATCATCAACCATGTGTAGTTATTAACTAGTGATTATGATTGATTGATTGAATGTTTTTTATAAGATAAGTTTAATGCTAATTAGCAACTTACCTTGGCTTCTTACTGCATTCGGATAACAGGCAGGCTCCTCATGAAGTGCAATGTAAGGCAGGTGGTTAGAGCGTTGGACTAGATAACCGTAAGGTTGCAAGATTGAATCCCCGAGCTGACAAGATAAAAATCTGTCGTTCTGCCCCTGAACAAGGCAATTAACCCACCGTTCCTAGGCCGAATTGAAAATAAAAATGTGTTCTTAACTGACTTAACTAGTTAAATAAGGGTGTAAAAAAAACATATATATATTTTTTTTAATCGGCCAAATCATTGTCCAAAAATACCGATTTCTGATTGTTATGAAAACTTGAAATCAGCCCTAATTGATCGGCCATTCCAATTAATCGGTCGACCTCTAGTTGCTACCTACCCTCACCACCTGGGGGCGGCCCGTCAGGAAGTCCAGGATCCAGTTGCAGAGGGAGGTGTTTAGTCCCAGGATCCTTAGCTTAGTGATGAGCTTTGAGGACACTATGGTGTTGAACGCTGAGCTGTAGACAATGAAAGGCATTCTCACATAAGTGTTCCTTTTGTCCAGGTGGGAAAGGCCAGTGTGGAGTGCAATAGAGATTCCATCATCTGTGGATCTGTTTGGGCTCTATGCAAATTGGAGTGGGTCTAGGGTTTCTGTTTAGTCCCAGGATCCTTAGCTTAGTGATGAGCTTTGAGGACACTATGGTGTTGAACGCTGAGCTGTAGACAATGAAAGGCATTCTCACATAAGTGTTCCTTTTGTCCAGGTGGGAAAGGCCAGTGTGGAGTGCAATAGAGATTCCATCATCTGTGGATCTGTTTGGGCTCTATGCAAATTGGAGTGGGTCTAGGGTTTCTGGGATACGCTGAGCTGGCCAGTGTGGAGTGCAATAGAGATTCCATCATCTGTGGATCTGTTTGGGCTCTATGCAAATTGGAGTGGGTCTAGGGTTTCTGTTTAGTCCCAGGATCCTTAGCTTAGTGATGAGCTTTGAGGACACTATGGTGTTGAACGCTGAGCTGTAGACAATGAAAGGCATTCTCACATAAGTGTTCCTTTTGTCCAGGTGGGAAAGGCCAGTGTGGAGTGCAATAGAGATTCCATCATCTGTGGATCTGTTTGGGCTCTATGCAAATTGGAGTGGGTCTAGGGTTTCTGGGATAATGGTGTTGATGTGAGCACTAACCAGCCTTTCAAAACACGTCATGGCTACGGGCGTGAGTGCTACGCGTCTGTAGTCATTCAGGCAGGTTGCCTTCGTGTTCTTGGGCACAGGGATTATGGAGGTCTGCTTGAAACATGTTGGTATTGCAGACTCAATCAGGGACAGGTTGAAAATGTCAGTGAAGACACATGCCAGTTGGTCAGCAAATGCCCGGAGCACACGTCCTGGTAATCCGTCTGGCCCTGCAGCCTTGTGAATGTTGACCTGTTTAAAAGGTCTTACTCACGTCGGCTACGACGAGCATGATCACACAGTCATCCGGAACAGCTGATGCTCTCACGCATGCCTCAGTGTTGCTTGCCTCGAAGCAAGCATAGAAGTGATTTAACTCGTCTGGTAGGCTCGTTTCACTGGGCAGCTCGTGGCTGTGCATCCCTTTGTAGTCTGTAATAGTTTGCAAGCCCTGCCACACAAGATGAGCGGTGTAGTACGATTCAATCTTAGCCATGTATTTATGCTTTGTCTGTTTGATGGTTCGGCGGGATTTCTTATAAGCTTCCGGGTTAGAGTCCCGCACCTTGAAAGCGGAAGCTCTACCCTTTAGCTCAGTGCGAATGTTTCCTGTAATCCATGGCTTCTGGTTGGGGTATGTACGTACAGTCCCTGTGGGGACGACGTCCTCGATGCACTTATTGATAAAGCTGGTGACTGATGCGGTGTACTCCTCATTGCCATCGGAAGAATCCCGGAACATGTTCCAGTCTGTGATAGCAAAACAATCCTGTAGTTTAGCATCTGCTTCATCTGACCACTTTTTTATAGACTGAGTCACTGGTGCTTCCTGCTTTAGTTTGTGGTTGTAAGCAGGAATCAGGAGGATAGCATTTTGGTCGGATTTACCAAATAGAGGGCGAGGGAGAGCTTTGAACATGTCTCTGTGTGTGGAGTAAAGATGATCTAGAATTTTTTTCTCTCTGGTTGCACATTTAACATGTTGATAGAAATTATGTAGAACTGATTGAAGTTACCCTGCATTAAAGTCTCCGGCCACTAGGAGCGCCGCCTCTGGGTGAGCGGTTTCCTGATTGCTTATTTCCTTATACAGCTGACTGAGTGCGGTCTTAGTGCCAGCATCTGTCTGTGGTGGTAAATAAACAGCCACGAAAAGTATAGCTGAAAACTCTCTAGGCAAGTAGTGTGGTCTGCAATTTATCACAAGATACTCAAAATCTAGAGACTTCCTTAGATTTCGTGCACCAGCTGTTGTTTACAAATATGCACAGACCGGCCCCCTCGTCTTACCGGAGTGTGCTGTTCTATCTTGCCGGTGCAGCGTATATCCCACTAGCTGAATATCCATGTTATCATTCAGCCACGATTCCGTGAAACATAAGATACTACAGTTTTTGATGTCCCGTTGGTAGGATTTTCGTGATCGTATCTCGTCTAATTTATTGTTCAATGATTGCATATTGGCGAGTAATATTGTCGGTAATGGCAGCTTTCCCACTCGCCTTCTGCGGATCCTAACGAGGCACCCTGCTCTGTGTCCTCTGTACCTGCGTCTCTTCCTCTTGCAAGTAACTGGGATGTTGGCCTTGTCGGGTGTTCGGAGAATGTCCTGTGCGTCTTTGTCTAATCCGAGGTGAGTGATCGCTGTCCTGATATCCAGAAGCTCTTTTTTGCCGTAAGATACGGTTGCAGAAACATTATGTACAAAATAAGTTACAAATGATACGAGAAAAAACAAACACATAATAGCACAATTGGTTCGACGCCCGTAAAACTGCTGCCATTTCTTCCGGCGCCATTTTACATATAATCTTAACCATAGTCATAACCATCCATAGTCTTCAATATATTACATAGACAACCCCTTCATACTGCTGCTGATGCCAAGGGGCTGCAGAAGCAGTGTTGCACAGCCAGAGGGTGCCAACTACCTCACTGCCACACCATACAGGGGAGCTACAGGCAGGACTACCCAAGCAGAAAGAGGAGGGGGGTGGTGGGATGTGTATGTTTGGTGGAAGGGGGTTTGTGTGTGTGACGGGTAAAGAGGAGTAAACAGAATATGCAAAACGGAGCCAACGGAGCATAGTGCAGTGTTGTTTTTCGTCACAAAAGGGGTTGCTCCTTTTTGTGTGCTCCGACATTCGACGTACCCCCGTGCCACATGAAAACTGTAACACGCCGTATCATTTCTTCCGTAGCCGTGGGGGCAGTGTTGTGTAGGAAATTAACCTTGCTTGGTTCCTTGATCTGATCTAAAGTTGAAGTCAGAAGTTTACATACACCTAGGTTGGAGTCATTAAAACTCGTTTTTCAACCACTCCACAAATTTCTTGTTAACAAACTATAGTTTTGGCAAGTCGGTTAGGACATCTACTTTGTGCATGACAAGTCATTTTTCCAACAATTGTTTACAGACATATTATTTCACAATTTAATTTGTTTAGAAGTAATAACTTGTGGTTCCAGGCTACTGGTAACAACAGCTGCGAGATCTGTGCTTATTATCCATGACGTAAACATGATGACATTCTATTTTTAGCTGATATGGGAGTGACAGTAGCTCAACGGAGTGGAGCTTGTAGTAAATTTTAAAAGTCTGAGGGGCATATGGAATTTGGGTAGAGGGAGTGCTGAGTTGGGTAGAAGAGGTAAAAGAGAGTATGGTGTGGGGACAGGAGCAACGTTCCCTTTAAGCTGCGTGCATGAGCGGGCGCGCAGCTCACCCGTGACTGCCGCACATAAGAAATATCAGCTGGCGCAGAGAAGAACTTAACAGGGAAAACTCCCGAAAGTTGAGTGAACACTATCAACATTTTCCTTTACTTTGGGAATTGTGATCGAATCAACGCAATATTAGTAATTTTCAATGCAACATACCGAAACAAAACTAACTATGCAAGAGATTTTGTTGTAGGCAGAACGAATCGGAGAGTGATTCTATTACATTGACACGCATGATTCAGCCAGTACTCTACACAAACCAGTGCGCCATAACCAATCAGAGCTGCAGTAGGCCAATATGCAAATAGACCATTGCCATATATGGATCTGTGCCATTCACTTTGAACTGGACTGTTTTTACAGCATAAGCGGTCGTGAGTAAATGCCCTTGTTTTGAGATCAAAGCAAGAGCTGCATGTAGCCACGTGTGCACATTTGTACATATCCTTTGCTAGTTAGTGAGTTATTAGCCCAGTTATAGATCATTTGTAGTCAGCAATGGGGGAGTGACTGTAACCTGTAGGGGGGGCCATCTTGGTGGCAGCAGCAAAAGCCCCCTGTGATTGGCTCTCAGTGCCTGCAGTGGAAGAAGAGGATTGACTCTGTCCTGGGGGGTCGGCCAACAGGAGCAGCCGCTGCAAGCGCCTACACACTAAACTTACCGGCAGCCGATGAGGGCCGTACTCTGACATAGAGGTGGATAGACGAGAAGGACAGAGAGACAGAGAGGTGGAGAGACCAGGAGAAAGACAGAGAGGTGGAGAGACCAGGAGAAAGACAGAGAGGTGGAGAGACGAGAGGGACAGAGGGGAGGAGGGACAGAGGGGTGGAGGGACAGAGAGACGACAGAGAGACGACAGGGACAGAGACGGAGAGACGACAGGGACAGAGACAGAGAGACAACAGGGACAGAGACAGAGAGACAACAGGGACAGAGAGACGACAGGGACAGAGAGACGACAGGGACAGAGAGACGACAGGGAGAAAGAGATGACAGGGACAGAGAGACGAGAGGGACAGAGAGGTGGAGAGACGAGAGGGACAGAGAGGTGGAGAGACGAGAGGGACGAGGAAGAAGAGGAGGAGAGGCAATAAAGGAAACAGTAGAAGGAGGGTAAGGCAGCTGCTTGAGTGGTACAGCTTCCACACACACTCCTATAGACTATACACACTCCCATAGTCTGCACACACTCACACACACACACACACACACACACACACACACACACACACACACACACGTGTTATGGTCTGCTAGTGGCATTTTACTGTGAGTAGGGTTGGAAAGCGACCGGTAATTTACAAAAGTCAGAGGAATCTAGGTAATTAACAGAATATTTATGACAATCTAATCTAACTTTGGTAATTTATACTTGAACATTCTGGTAGTTTATTGGTAAACGTATAAAGTTTCCAGTAATATACACTCCCTTTAACTGTAAATCACCTGTTGGCTCTCCTCAAATCAAATACGATGACAATTACTCAGCCCTCTTATGGGAAAAATTGCATCTTAGTGAACTGGAGAGCTAAAATGTCAGTTTTGATTTAAGTACTCAGTGTATGTGTGTGTTCTCTCTACGTGACTCTTACCGGACAGTGCGGCCTCTGTGGTGGGTGTAGGTGTTGGCGTGGAGGTCACAGCAGTGTCTGCCTGACTCCTCTGCTCTGAATCTGGGGAGGAGGTGAGGGCGCATGAGGGAAGCACCGAGCCTTCCATGGATGAGGAGGTTGACGGAGGATGTGCTGTAACCGTTGACGATGACCCTGAGGAGGAGGTGGACTTGGAGAGGGGTACAGGTACAGGGTTGACGGCGGAGGCCTCCATTTCCACAGAGCCCTCTAGGGCTCTGGCTGCTTGTGGAGGGGGTATTGTAGGGAGTGTTGGGATGGTGGGGGCCCCCTCTATGCGAGGAAGAGTGCCTGGAGGAGATTCAGGAAATATGTGTTGTAATTCTTTTTCTGAAGCATGTCTTTTTATAAAGTTCTAATCTGTTGTATTGAATTGTATTTTTTGCCTTTCATAAACAAAACACTGGTGAAGCCCAAATAAATAAATAAGGTCTAATCATAGATCTGTTGCAAAGGGCCAACCACTACCCTGTCCCAGTGTCTCACCTGTAGGGCGTGTCTGAGGGCGCGTGGTCCCCCGGCTGCCCTGGGCCTCGCTGGCCTCCTCAAACCAGCGGGACAACATGTCCGACATCCTCTGCATCAGCGACACGTTGGGACTCTGCTCTCCTGGGGGGGTGAGAGGTCAGAAACTGAGTTAGCATGAATGACACGACTGGCTGTCCTTTCTCAGCACAACATTCCATTGAAAACCCACAAAGTTACTGTTGCCCGCTTTACCATCTGTCTAGGGCAGGAGTCACCAACAGGTCGATTGCGAGCTACCAGTAGCTCACAGCCCACCTATGAGAAGCTCGCAAAACAATTCTGAAAGTACATGCAATTTTCCACGCATTCCACCGCAAACTGTCATAAACAGTATAGGGATGAGGTTGGTAGATTGGGTGGGCTATTTACTGATGGACCATGTACAGCTGCAGCGATCGGTTAGCTGTTCAGAGAGTTGATGTTTAAAGTTGGTGAGGCAAATAAAAGTCTCCAACTTAAGCGATTTTTGCAATTCGTTCCAGTCACTGGCAGCAGAAAACTGTAAGGAAAGGCGGCCAAATGAGGTGTTGGCTTTGGGGATGATCAGTGAGATATACCTGCTGGAACGTGTGCTACGGGTGAGTGTTGTTATCGTGACCAGTGAACTGAGATAAGGCGGAGCTATACCTAGCATAGACTTATAGATGACCTGGAGCCAGTGGGTCTGGCGACGAATATGTAGCGAGGGCAAGTTGGTCAGGATAATGTCTATGAGGGTTCCCATGTTTACGGATTTAGGGTTGTACCTGGTGGGTTCCTTGATGATTTGTGTGAGATTGAGGGTTTCTAGCTTAGATTTAAGGACTGCCGGGGTGTTAAGCATATCCCAGTTTAGGTCACCTAACAGAACGAACGCTGAAGCTAGGTGGTTGGCGATCAATTCACAAATGGTGTCCAGTGCACAGCTGGGAGCGGAGGGGGGTCGATAGCAAGCTGCAACAGTGAGAGACTTATTTCTGGAGAGGTTAGCCAATAATGTTAGTTAGGGAGCCAATAAACCTACTGAAGCCTTTCATGTTTGAAATGATAGTTTTTATTTTATTTATTCAACCTTTAACTAGGCGAGCTGATCATTGCCCCAGATCAAATAGTTCTCGTAGCAGTAACAACACAGATATGCCGCCTGAAACACCTCAGCTAGTGGATCGTCGTATGCAAACACAAACTAGTGTGAGTGGGGATGCTGCCAGATAATGTCTAGAGTATGAGTGTGTGTCATGTAAGAGATGGTGGTCGCTACAGCACAAAATCCCAGCGGATGGTGGCTGTATTACATCCAGTCAGAGGTTCCTGTCAGTCTGTCTGGATGGTGATGTATTACATCCAGAGGTTCCTGTCAGTCTGTCTGGATGGTGATGTATTACATCCAGTCAGAGGTTCCTGTCAGTCGGTCTGGATGGTGATGTATTACATCCAGAGGTTCCTGTCAGTCTGTCTGGATGGTGATGTATTTATTGGACGTGTCACTAATCGTTATGAAGGACTTCCTGGTAGAAGAGGTTACTTGACCAGTCAGCAGCCGATATGCCAGTTAAATAATTGGTGTAATTCTGCTTGATTATAAATTGTTTAAGGTTAACATCAGTAGTGGGTAGGAGCTCAATATATACAATCAGCATCCTTTAACGATGTTTATCTCCAACACTGTTTGGCGCGTTGGTAACACATTTACCTTTAGAATAGACGACCGGAGTTCAAATCGCAGACAGCATCATGATTCATGAAAACTCATTCTAACCAATAATGGAGCGTGCTCATTATAAATACATTGTGATTTGGTATCAGACTAACTTGTCTTATGATTTTGTTTGCAGAGCATACAGGCTGGCAGTTTATCGCCAGTTCACCCTATGGGCACAAGGGAGAACTGGACGAGGTGTACAGCGTCTCATCCCTGCGTGTCGTTTCTTCCATAACAGGCTGACTACACCTCTTGCGTCACGCGTGCAAGCATTGCAAAATACATTTCTAAATCTATATTATTCAATTATTGCGCGCGCTCCAACGAGCGTCTGCGTTGCCAAGGGCTAAAAAAGAAATCAGTTCTATTTCTGACGCAGATCGCACTGCAAGTCCTGCCTCTCCCATCTCCTTATTGGTTTATAGAAACAGGTACCCATGTGCAATCTCATTAGTTAAACCCACGTGGGTGACTGAAAGACGAACGAGGCCAGTGGCGGTAATGCACCTAATTTATGATAGTTGCCCATCGCAATATAAAGTTAAGAGAAGAAAAAGCCTGGAAGGAGGCTTGATGACTAGAAACGATTCGGTTGACCGTTTTATGTGTGGATTAATTGGTGGAGTAGAGGACCTTGTGCATTTCAGGTAAAATAACTCAATGTTTATATCCCAGGACAAATTAGCTAGCAACAGCAAGCTAGCTAAATAGAACAAATTAGCTAGCAAGTGCAAGCTAGCTAGCTGAATTGCCATAAATATTTAATGCTTTTCGACCTGTCCCCCAAATTAATATAATTGGTTCAGAGTTTGTTTTGATATTTTAATCTGCACGTCGTGATCACGTTTAGTGTGGGGGGACAAAATACATTTATGCATGATGGAGCACGCGAGCAGCCGGTTTGGGTTCCATGTAAGGAGCACATAGCCAGAAGCAAAGGCATTGAATAATGGTTTTATTTTACCATTATTTAACTAGGCAAGTCAGTTAAGAACAAATTCTTATTTACAATGCCTGCCTACCCCAGCCAAACCCTAAACCGGACAACACTGGGCCAATTGTGCGCTGCCCTATGGGACTCCAAATCACGGCCTGTTGTGATACTGCCTGGAATCAAACCAGGGTCTGTAGTGACGCCTCTAGCACTGAGATGCAGTGCCTTTGACCACAGCGTAAATCTAGCCTGGCCTAAGACATAGACCTAATTTTTGCACATTATGTAAAAATAGTATTAGTTAGCTTGTCCACTATAACAACAGGTTCAAGCGTAACCAGATAAACTTGCTTTGAAGATAAAACCTACTTTCAGTGCACACTAATCCCGTGTCCCTGTCGCTAGAGTAGTGACTTCAACTAGCTTAGTCTGCCATTTATTGGAAAGGAATGGTATCTACACTGGGCAGCTAGTTGGCTGAGTCAAAGTAGACTTTAATAATATATGCCATTTAGCAGACGCCTTTATCCAAAGCGAACTGGGTACATAGTAGTGAAAACAGATCATAGAAAAGAGATCATAGAAAAGGATTACAATTTTGATATCATGGATGGTCAGTCCTTGCTTTTGAGTGTTTACATTTCTCCAGCCCCATCCCTCAGCTTTTTACCGAAAGAGAAGCAGGGAGACTTTGTTCTTACTGCTAATTGCCACTTTAAGAAGTTAAAATGCTGATTAAATACACACCCAAATATGTTACAGATACTATAAAAATGTCCCATGACTCAGACATCCAGCACAGCAAACAATCAAATGTATTTACAAAAGCCCCTTTTAAAACATCAAAACAATTACCACAGTGGTTATAGAGGGTGCAACAGTTCAACGACTCAGAGCAAATGTCAGTTGGCTTTTCATAGCTAAGCATTCAGAGGTTGAGAGAGAGTCGAAACAGCAGGACCGGGACAAGGTAGCACATCCAATTAAATTGTTATTTATTTATTCAAAATCAGTGGAAAAACAATTCCACTCAGATTCCCTTTATGGATGGGTGTATCTTTGAATTCGCTGTTGAAAGGCCTGCTCCTTCTCCATTTTCGGAACACCAGTTCGCTCCCCCAATGTGATCGATAGTATATCTCGGCTCACACTGTGATTCTGAGCTCTCAGGTTCATACAGCTAGTTATTGTCTTCACTGATCTCACTCTCCGTCAGCTCCATCTGTGGCATTTAGGGGCAGGACTCGGCTGTATACTGATGGTCGTGAGTGCAATTTAGCTGGGCACCGAGCTCTTTAGTGATGGTCCCGTGGACCTCTTCTCCACCACAGCACAGGAACACTCTGGCACCTAGGGGTCAGTTTTGTATGCTGTACTAACGGTTCTTTCCTGTTGATAGAAAACAATTAAGGCATCTATTAGGCTATAGTTATATTCAAGAATCACTGCATAAACTAGCATTTGCATGTACCTCCTCTATTTCCTCCAGGATGAAAACATTTGCAAATAGTCTGGGTAGCCATTTGCTAGCTACCTGTCTTGTATATTGTCAACACACACACAGCAAATACAGGGACATGTATTTTTTTCCCAGCAAACATTAGCTATGTCAACTTCAGTCTAGCTAAATGAGGTGGAGTTAACAAAAAATTACAAAATCAAATCCGTCAACAAAATGTATTACAGTACTTGACTATCTGAGGTGGAAGCTACCTACAGTAACTAACGTTATCAGCGGTACACTGATAAACTGTGTTCCAATTTTAGTTGCAGTTTAACGTTAGTTGCTTGCAAATGATATTTGCCGTGAAGGTGTTACACAAAACACTTGAGACGCAATTAACATTAGCTAGTTATCTTCAACTAGAGTTGCAACAAAGTTGTCTAGTGACGTCTAACGCTAGCCTAGTCAACAACAGACATGCCTGGTTAACGTTACCTCTGGCTCCATTGCATTGCCTCCTCCGTTCAGTCGCTTTTGCTTGACTCCAAAGTCAGCGATGGTGATGATGGTCGGCCGGTAACCCCTACACCATAACCCTCCATTTCAAATGGAGGCGCAAGCAGAGGGCTTCAACGTAGGCTTATGACTCCTTTCCATTCGGAAACTCCCGGTTGCCGCATCGAAAGTGCCCTTCATCGCGAAGTCTGCCTCCGCTAAGTGCTGTCTGCAGGTCCTGCTAGCTCGAGCTGGGACGTCCTTCCTCTTCCGGACATGGAGCCACTTCTTCAAAAGTTGTGTCCTTGGGCAGCCGATGGTAGTTTACCGGGGAACATTTTTTGGGAGCCAATTCATACAGCCTGGCGCTATACAGTTCATGTTTGAATAACTACTTGTTGATGCCATCTTCGTTGTCCGCACCTAACACGCTCTTCGAGTCACACTCCACGTACATACATGTTGTATTAGAAACAGAGTTGTTTTTATGTTAAATGCACATGTTTAGTATTAGTGGATTGACTACATCTCTTTGCTTAGATTTACTTCCTAAAGCGTTTCCATTCCCCATTTTAGGCATTGACATGGACTCAGAACATCCAATTTCGTTGTTTTTCTATGAACAATTGTAAATTTGAGTGTGAAAAGCAAAATAAATCTAAAACCAGGAAAAATAAAACAATTATTTTTTACAATTTGGAAGGAAAAAAAGTTATTTAAGGACCCCCTTAGTTGTTTATTAACCATTAGTTTATCAGGTATATTGACAGAAAACATTGCACTACTTTCTCTTGTACACTAAGGAGCCAGGGAAGAGGAGAAGAATGTGCTTAGTAGCTGGCAGCTGTTCATTCTTTTAAAGTAGCCCTCATGCTAGAAAAATGTTGGAGACTCCTGGTCTAGAGAATCCTTGTGTCACACCCCTGACAGTATGAACAGTGCTGCCTGGGCCAGATTGAGTTAATGATATCAGGCTATTGCTTGCCATATAGGTCCCTCAATAGCCAACAGCGGACTACCAATCCACTGCATCATCCAGACATTATAACTGCTGACCTGGTGGGGAAAAATTCCCCTTCTCCTTATTCTACAATATCCTAACATCGATAAAGGTCTGTGATAGCAAGAGGCAGCTTCATCATAGTCTCAACTGGGCCCGGTATAAGCTGTGCGTCAGTGAGAGCTAAAGCTAACGAGATCCCTGTGGACAGAGATAGGCCCCGTTAGCAATGAGAGGCAGTGGCAGGGCTCTGTGGGAGAGATTAGAGCTGGAGGCGATGGAAAAGACTTAGAGAGTTATCCGGGTGTGTGTGTATATGTTAGATCCCTCACTTCCAAGGCAGTTATAGTCAATTAACTAATCACTGATCATAATCTTGATGTGATTGGCCTGACTGAAACATGGCATAAGCCTGATGAATTTACTGTGTTAAATGAGGCCTCACCTCCTGGTTACAATATCCGTTACAATATCCCCCGTGCATCCCGGGTGTTGCTAACATTTAAGATAGCAAATTTCAATTTCCCCCCCAAAATTATAATACTGTCTTTTGAGCTTCTAGTCATGAAATCTATGCTATCACTTTTTATAGCTAATGTTTACAGGCCTCCTGGGCCATATACAGCGTTCCTCACTGAGTTCCCTGTATTCCTATATCGGACCTTGTAGTCATAGCAGATAATAATCTAAATTTTGGTGATTTTAATATTCACATGGAAAAGTCCACAGACCCACTCCAAAAGGCTTTCGGAGCCATCATCGACTCAGTGGGGTTTTTTCCAACATGTCTCCGGAACTACTCACTGCTACAGTCATACTCTGGACCTAGTTTTGTCCCATGGAATAAATGTTGTGGATCTTAGTGTTTTTCCTCATAATCCTGGACTTTCGGACCAGCATTTTATTACGTTTGCAATCGCAACAAATAATCTGCTCAGACACCAACCAAGGATCATCAAAAGTCGTGCTATAAATTCTCAGACAACCGAAAGATTCCTTTATGCCCTTCCAGACTCCCTCTGCCTACACAAGGACGTCAGAGGACAAAAATCAGTTAACCACCTAACTGAGGAACTCAATTTAACATTGCGCAATACCCTAGATGCAGTCGCACCCCTAAAAACATTTGTCATAAGAAACTAGCTCCCTGGTATACAGAAAATACCCGAGCTCTGAAGCCAGCTTCCAGAAAATTGGAACGGAAATGGCGCCACACCAAACTGGAAGTCTTCTTGGAAGTCTAGCTTGGAAAGACAGTATCGTGCAGTATCGAAGAGCCCTTATTGCTGCTTGATCATCCTATTTTTCCAACTTAATTGAGGAAAATAAGAACAATCCAACATTTATTTTTGATACTGTCGCAAAGCTAACTAAAAATAACCATTCCCCAAGAGAGGATGGCTTTCACTTCAGCAGTAATAAATTCATGAACTTCTTTGAGGAAAAGATCATGCTCATTAGAAAGAAAATTACGGACTCCTCTTTAAATCTGCATATTCCTCCAGGGCTCAGTTGTCCTGAGTCTGCACAACTCTGCCAGAACCTAGAATCAAGGGAGACCCTTAAGTGTTTTAGTACTATATCTCTTGACACAATGATGAAAATAATCATGGCCTCTACACCTTCAAGCTGCATACTGAACCCTATTCCAACTAAACTACTGAAAGAGCTGCGTCCTGTGTTTGCCCATCCTATGTTGAACATAATAAATGGCTCTCCATCCACCGGATGTGTACCAAACTAACTAAAACTGGCAGTAATAAAACCTCTTTTGAAAATGCCAAACCTTGACCCAGAAAATATAAAAAACTATTGGCCTATATCGAATCTCCCATTCCTCTCAAAAAAAATTGAAAAAGCTGTTGCGCAGCAACTCACTGCCTTCCTGAAGACAAACAATGTATAAGAAATGCTTCAGTCTGGTTTTAGACCCCATCATAGCACTGAGACTGCACATGTGAAGGTGGTAAATGACCTGGTATAAATGTACGCTACGGTCACAAGACGCAGGCTTCCTACTTGTCCCTAGAATTTAGAGCTCAATTTTTATGGAATAGTCTGCCTACCCATGTGAGAGACGCAGACTCGGTCTCAACCTTTAAGTCTTTATTGAAGACTCATCTCTTCAGTAGGTCCTATGATTGAGTGTAGTCTGGCCCAGGAGTGTGAAGGTGAACGGAAAGGCACTGGAGCAACGAGCCGCCCTTGCTGTCTCTGCCTGGCCGGTTCCCCTCTCTCCACTGGGATTCTCTGCCTCAAACCCTATTACAGGGGCTGAGTCACTGGTTTACTGGTGCTCTTCCATGCCGTCCCTAGGAGGGGTAAGTCACTTGAGTGAGTTGAGTCACTGACGTGGTCTTCCTGTCTGGGTTGGCGCACCCCCTTGGGTTGTGCCGTGGCAGAGATCTTTGAGGGCTATACTCGGCCTTGTCTCAGGATGGTAAGTTGGTGGTTGAAGATATCCCTCTAGTGGTGTTGGGGCTGTGCTTTGGCAAAGTGGGCGGGGTTATATCCTGCCTGTTTGGCCCTGTCCGGGGGTATCATCGGATGAGGCCATAGTGTCTCCTGACCCCTCCTGTCTCAGCCTCCAGTATTAATGCTGCAATAGTTTGTGTCGGGGGGCTAGGGTCAGTCTGTTATATCTGGAGTATTTCTCCTGTCTTATCCGGTGTCCTGTGTGAATTTAAGTATTACATTTACATTTAAGTCAAGTATGCTCGCTCTTATTCTCTCTTTCTTTCTCGGAAGAAATGAGCCCTAAGACCATGCTTCAGGACTACCTGGCATGATGACTCCTTGCTGTCCCCAGTCCACCTGGCTATGCTGCTGCTCCAGTTTCAACTGTTCTGCCTGCGGCTATGGAACCCTGACCTGTTCACCAGACGTGCTACCTGACCCAGTCCTGCTGTTTTCAACTCCTAGAGACAGCAGGAGCGGTAGAGATACTCTCAATGATCGGCTATGAAAAGCCAACTGACATTTACTCCTGAGGTGCTGACTTGCTGCACCCTCGACAACTACTGTGATTATTATTATTTGACCATGCTGGTCATTTATGAACATCTTGGCCATGTTCTGTTATAATCTCCACGCGGCACAGCCAGAAGAGGACTGACCACCCCTCATAGCCTGGTTCCTCTCTAGGTTCCTCTCTAGGTTTCTTCCTAGGTTTTGGCCTTTCTAAGGAGTTTTTCCTAGCCACCGTGCTTCTACACCTGCATTGCTTGCTGTTTAGGGTTTTAGGCTGAGTTTCTGTACAGCACTTTGAGATAACAGCTGATCTAATAAGGGCTATATAAATAAATTTGATTTGATATATAGGTGTGTGTGAATAAGACAAAGCATGAGTGTGAGAGAGAGTTATTGTTTTTTTTTTACCAATAAAGCCTAATGGAATTGAAATTTGGAAGGAGAGGGAGAGACAGGAGGCAATACAGAAGAAAGGAAATAAGAGAGAAAATGTATGTGCCTGTGTGTGTGTGTGTGTGTGTGTGTGTGTGTGTGTGTGTGTGTGTGTGTGTGTGTGTGTGTGTGTGTGTGTGTGTGAGATTCTGTGTACTCTTACCGTCCCGCTCTCGCTCGCTCTCAGGACGAGCTCGCGGACCGGTGTCAGACCAGTCACCTCGTAAACGAAGACGCTTCACTGGGGGTTGCCGCAGCTGTGGACACACACACAAAACATAAAAAAAACAGGCTGTCAAGTCTAAGCACAGTTAAAAATAGCATGCAAAACATGGCACAGTCCCTGTCCTATTTAGTACCCCCCCACACACTCCTCTCTCTGCACTACAGTCCCTGTTACTGTCCTATTTAGTACACACACACACCCCTCTCTGCACTACACACTTTCCTCTGGACATCTCCAACACACAGGACAACAGGCTTAGAGCCAGGGAACTGGTCACCCAACACAGGTGCCTCTGCTCCTCCACTGGGCACAGAACGAGACGGGGACAGCCAGCTTCAGTGGAGAAAGAGAGATTTAGAACGTGGAAGAGAATGAGAACAACTTCCACTGAGACCAGAGACAGAGAATGACAACTGCATAGAGAGAGAGACAGAGGTGGGGCAGCTAAGGAGAGAGAAAACAAGAAAGGTGAGATGAGAGGGCTGAAGGGGGGAGAAAGCGAACCCGAGCTCAAGTAGGGTCGCAGGAGTAACAAGATGATGGGTAAAGGAGGAAGAGAAAGGGGTGATAGCGATGGAGGGCCCAGAAGAGAGAGAGAGAAAGAGGAGAGGCAAACTCCTTGGCAGGCCCTACAGTCCCCGTCCTGGTCTATTTTGGTGGGGTGGTTGACGGAATTTTGCCCGCGCCAGGCACTGTATTTGGAAAGGCATGTGGGAGCAGAGCTGGGTGAAACCAGACACAGCTGAACACACTATCCGACCGTGATCCAGCACATTTCTTACACCCCCCCCCCCCCCCCCCACACACCTTCCTCTCTGCTGGCATTTAGTGTGCCCCCCCCCCCCCTCTCCCTTTGCCCTCACCCCCCTTCTCTCAATTAAATTGAATTATCCTGCTCAAACTTTCTTCCTCCTTCTCTTCCTCGCTCCTCCCCCTGACCTCTCAGGGTCATTGGGTCATCTCAGTGCACCACCAGCAGCCACCACACAACACATTAACAGGAGATGCCCTGAGAGCACTTCCACCACACAACACATTAACAGGAGATGCCCTGAGAGCACTTCCACCACATTAACAGGAGATGCCTTGAGAGCACTTCCACCACATTAACAGGAGATGCCCTGAGAGCACTTCCACCACATTAACAGGAGATGCCCTGAGAGCACTTCCACCACACAACACATTAACAGGAGATGCCCTGAGAGCACTTCCACCACATTAACAGGAGATGCCTTGAGAGCACTTCCACCACATTAACAGGAGATGCCTTGAGAGCACTTCCACCACATTAACAGGAGATGCCCTGAGAGCACTTCCACCACACAACACATTAACAGGAGATGCCCTGAGAGCACTTTAGTTGTGAGAGCTGCTCCACACAAAGCCAGCTCTGTCTGTTTACAATCAACATCCCATTGGCTTGAGAGTGCAGGAGTAGCTTACATTAGAGACCTGCAGTATGTCTGACTAGCCATGTGTTTGTTTCTGCTCCTAGCAAAGTCCCATATGGACAACAAACATGGTACCGTGATAAAATCCCACAATCACTCATGTAATGGACAATTAATGTTTTTAATACAGATTAATTCCAATGAAGACTAAATAGCTCACTTAAGCCAAATTAAGTCGGTTAAGAGGGCCTCTCATGGATACAACATGCGCAGTTTGAGCTCACAGAGATATAATTTGAGCTACTCCAGGAAGTGAAGTTGCAGGATAGATCAGTGCTGCCCCTTCTCATTGAGGAACTAATTTGAAGGCCGACCGGAATATTGCAGGCTGCCACTATCAACTAAATGATCCTTATAACTTATTGTGTGCGATAAATCGGTTAAAATACATACATCTGGTGTATTAGAAGCAATTATTAGTACCATGATTGTCTTCAAAACATTGTTTCATTTACGCCAAGATTGACCACGAAGACCTCCATTCACTATAATGGGGAGGTCCTGTTTTTTGCAAAAAATGCCTGAGTACCGCGGTTGGCCTTGAACTTCCGTGGCTTCAATGAGAGGGGGCAGTCATTCTCGCCTGGTATACACAGACTTTCACAGAGGGGCATACACAGTGCACACACACACGTATCCTAGCCTGACTGCGTGTGCAATAGTCTTTTCCCTGTGCTCCCCTGAGGCCTGTTCTCACTGCAGCACCGTGTGGATCTCTGTGTGGCTCTGTGACCAGCACTCACCCTGCCTGCCTGCCGTTTCATTGTACCGCATCACAGATGGTACCCAACAGTAACAGACTCAACCAGCTATACTCACCCCCGACACTGCAAGTATGCACAATGACAAGGATAATTTATGATATGCACACAACAGTGTGGTTATACAAGATAAATATTTTGTTTATGGAGAACTGTCCAAACCAAATTCCTCAATTCCGTTTGCATAGAGAAGTATACACCTCATATTTAGCTCAAATCACAATGGCGGCGCCTCCGCCGCCCTCTCACCTCCTCCCTCCTCTCCTCGGACGGACCCTTCAGCTCTCGGGCCTGGTCATTATTGGGGTCAAACAGGTAGACGTAGTCTGAAGAGTAGCTGACCAGTACCTCCTGTCCGTCCCCGCTGTAGCAGAGCGAAGTCACACGACACGACTTGTTGGACAGGTGTGCCGGAACGAAGCGCACACACATGCCCGTCGTTCCACGGCCCATGTAGTTCCCTGGGGGGGGGGGGGAGTTTAGTGAGACAGTCAAAGGCAAGCAATGGGGAATGACATAGGGCAGAGTTGAGTGAGTAGTAGTAGTAAGTCATTAATAGCGTAACTCAAAATTCACTTGTTTGATCAAGTTGGCTCCAGACTCTGATCCAAGGTCAGTTGTGCATTTCTCTTTCCGAAGGGTTAAGGCTTTGGTAGGACGAATTGATCCTGGAATGTGTTTCTAAACACTTTAACTATAATGTGGATGCTACCATGATTACGGATAGCCCTGAATGAATCGTCAATAGTGATGAGTGAGAAAGTTCGAGACGCACAAAAATCATACCCCCATGACATGCTAACCTCTCAACATTACAATAACAGGGGAGGTTAGCATTTCTGTGGGGGATGATAATTATGAGTCTAAGTTTCTCACTCATCATTATTGACGCTACATTCAGGACTATCTATAATCATGGTAGCATCCACAATATATGTAGAAGCGTTTGAAAACATATTCTATTTTTATTTACAATAAAAGTGACTCCAAAATGACATTATATTATTTACCATTAATTTCTATTGGGCAACCCCTTTGTTCCCCTAAAACGTAGGGACTATGTACAAGATTTCTAAACGTTCACCCGATATGGATGAAAATACCCTCAAATGAAAGCACGTTAACCTCATAGTCATTGTATAATTTCAAATCCAAAGTGCTGGAGTACAGAGCCAAAACAACAACAAAAACATGTGGCAGTGTCCCAATACTTATAGAGCTCACTGTATCTACTGATCGAAATTCAGACAACAAAGACAGACAGACAGACCGGGAGAGCTACATGAGAGGACAGAGATGGTTGTTACCCGTAGCCCTGGTGCCCAGCATGCGTCTGTCATAGATGCGTACGGAGCTGTCGGAGCAGCCCACCGCCAGGTAATAGGGCACCAGCGGACTGATGGAGATAGACGTCGCCGCCCGCCGACAGTTGATCAGGATGTCCTGGTGAGAGGAAGAGACAGTAAACAACAACACCACCACCACCACCACCACCACGGGATAAAAATCAGGAAAACTGGAAAAGGGTGTGATATGATATGATTTAAAAACAATATAAAATAAGCAGAATTATTTTTATTTAACCTTTATTTAACTAGGCAAGTCAGTTAAGAACAAATTCTTATTTACAATGACGGCCTACCCCGGCCAAACCCTAAACCGAATGACGCTGGGCCAATTGTATTGTGCGCCGCCCTACAGGACTCCCAATCACGGACGGTTGTGATACAGAATATGCCGACATTAAAACACAGGTCAAATAATAGATCAAAAGTCAGAGAAAAGTCTTGATTGTTGTTCTTTGTTTGATGGTTTTATGTTCAAAATCAATACAAAATTTAGATTTAGAAAAAGAAACAGATTTTTTTTCCTCCTTCCTTACATCTTTGCAGTCCTCTTTAGTACAGCTGGTCTTTGTGCGCAGGTCAAACCAGCGCACGGTGCCGTCCTCCCCACACGACAGGAACGTATAGGGGTCGTTGGGTACTGTCATAATCTAAAAGGAGAACAGGAGGAGGAGAGTGCAGCAAGAGGTGAAGGGAAAGAGGGAGGTGGCAGAGGACAGGAGAAGGAAATTAAAAAGGGAGGGAGAAGGTGAAAAAGGAAAATGCGAAGAATTTTTGTTTACATTTGGGTAGCTCCCTAAACCTGTTTTCAAATCAGCCACACACAAAAAAACGAGTTCCAACATCCTCGTACAAACAAGTTGAGAAACTCTTGTGTACAGTACCTCGTAGGCTGTTCCGTAGTGGCAGGTGAACTGGCACTGCCTGTTGATGTCGGGGCTCTTCTCTGTGTGGGTGTAGTAGATGATACCATCCCCAGAGCACGAGATGATCTGCTGGTCACTGGTCTGAGGCATGAACTTAGCACTGAAGATGTTCGCCCGGTGACCCGACCGTATGGTTGCCTTAACCTGAGGAGAGTTCCAGAGAGTAGTGTGTGTAGCGAGTTGCATTGGTGTGTATGTATGTGTTCGGTTCTATAGGTGCGTCTCCCTCTCTTGGTATCCTCTTCATCTTCCTTGAAGACTCCTGGGATGAGTTGCTCCCTCTTCTGACTAAAAGGGAAACCTTGGTTCTACTCTCCCATGCTTCGTCAAATTACGTCAACTCAAAATCATCAAAAAACATTCTGGTCAGTTGAACTGTGTCCAACTTTTTTTACCAGGTAAGTTGACAGAGCATATTCTCATTTACGGCAACGACCTGGGGAATAGTTACAGGGGATTGGAGATCAATGAGCCAATTAGAAGCTGGGGATGATGAGGTGGCCGTGATGGTATGAGGGCCAGATTAGGAATTTAGCCAAGACACCAGGGTTAACACCACTACTCTTACGATGTGCCATGGGATCTTTACTGACCACAGAGAGTCAGGAGACCTGTTTAACGTCCCACCCGAAAGACTGCACCCTACACAGGGCAATGTCCCCAATCACTCCCCTGAAATAGTGTCCTGCTGGCCCTCCAGCACCACTTACAGCAGCATCTGGTCTTCCATCATGGACCAACCCTTCTTAGCTTCAGAAGCAAGCCAGCAGTGGAATGCAGGGTGGTGCTGCTGACTGAGATGCTTATCAAAAGTAAATTATTGGACAAGATTGTAAAATAGAAGAGGGTATACATGATGCATAGCCGGGAACTGAAAAAAATCCTACGAGAATCCAAAGCACCCAATTGACCAAGGTCATGTTCCACATCAACACAAGAGAACGAGAGGTTGGATCAGAAATTGTTCATTTTCAGAATCTCTCAACAGTCAATTTCTTTGACTGTTGATTAAGCTGATGGGAGGTTTATAGACGTCTACTCACTGTCAGTTTTTTTCTCTGTCCGTCTTTATCGGCGATAAAGATCTTTCAGTAGGTAAGTTCTCCTCCATATAATGAGCACTATCTACACATCCAATCCATTATAATTTCACCCCAGGTAGACCATGCAACTGTGTAATAAAAACAGGATGTTGGTGATGTAAGGTCATATGTTTGAATGAATAATCTGTTTTCTGTTTTGTGTTTCCAACCTAACCTGAACACTTTTCTTCATCTATTTTTTTTTTTAACCTGCACTGTTTTATTATCACATCTTTTTAAACAAAAATCATCTTTTTAAACTAAAATCTGACTAACACCTTACCTTTCTGTTGTATGGGTTTGTGATGACCAGGTTGGTATCGTCCGACCCTGACAAGATGTACTCCCCGGTATCGTTCCAGGATATAGTATTGACCTGATTGGGACAAAATACAGTGTGAGTTCACGCTTGGCCTCAGCACATAATAATAATAATACTGAAAACAGCTTTTTGTCTACAACTGTGGAATTCCTAACCCAATCTAAGGTATAACATCAAAGCGTCATCGTCCCTCGGTCAAATAGAAATCAGGTGAAAGTTCACCAAATGAGAAACAAACTATTCTGAACAAAAACATAAAACGCAACATTTAAAGTGTTGGTCCCATGTTTCATGAGGTGAAATAAAAGATACCAGAAATTTTCCATATGCACAAAAAGCTTCTTTCTTGCAGAGTTTTGCACAAATTCGTTTATATCCCTGTTAGTGAGCATTTCTCCTTTGCCAAGATAATCCACCCACCTGACAGGTGTGGCATATCAAGAAGCTGATTAAACAGCTTGATCATGGGGACAAAAGGCCACTTTAAAATGTGAAGTTTTGTCAAACAACACAATGCCACCGATGTCTCAAGTTGAGGGAGTGTACAATTGGCATGCTGACTGCAGGAATGTCCCCCAGAGCTGTTGCCAGTGAATTCAATGTTAATTTCTCTACCATAAGCCACCTCCAACTTTGTTTTAGCGAATTTGGCAGTACGTCCAAACTTTCCTCACAAACGCAGACGCCGTGTAACCACGCCAGCCCAGGACCTCCACATCCGGCTTCTTCACCTGCGGGATCATCTGAGACCAGCCACGCGGACAGCTGATGAAACTGTGGGTTTGCACTACCAAATAATTTCTCCACAAACTGTCAGACCTTCTCAGGGAAGCTCATCTGCGTGCTCGTCGTCCTCAACAGGGTCTTGACATGACTGCAGTTTGGCGTCGTAACCAACATCAGTGGGAAAATGCTCACCTTTGATGGCCACAGCCACATTGGAAAAGTGTGCTCGTCACAGATGAATCCCGGTTTCAACTGTACCGGGCAGATGGCAGATGTGGGCGAGCGGTTTGCTGATATCAACGTTGTGAACAGAGTGCCTCAAGGTGGCAGTGCGGTTATGGTGTGGGCAAGCAAAAGCTATGGATAATGAACACAATTGCATTTTAAAATCGATGGCAATTTGAATGCACAGAGATACTGTGACGAGATCCTGAGGCCCATTGTCGTGCCATTCATCCACCGCCATCACCTCATGTTACAGCATGATAATGCACAGCCCCATGTCGCAAGGAAGCCTGCATACTGACCAGACATGTCACCCATTGAGCCTGTTTGGGATGCTCTGGATCGACAACATGTTCCAGTTCCCGCCAATATCCAGCAAATTCGCACAAGCATTGAAGAGGTGTAGGAAAACATTCCACAGGCCACAATCAACAGCCTGATCAGCTCTATGTGAAGGAGATGTGACGTGCTGCATGAGGCAAATGGTAGTCACAACAGATAGTGACTGGTTTTCTGATCCACGCCCCTACTTTTTTGAAGGTATCTGTGACCAGTCATGTGCAATCCATACATTAGGGTCTAGTGAATTGATTTCAATTGACTGATTTCCCTATATGAACCGTAACTCAGAAAAATCTTTGAAATTGTTGCATGTTGAGTTTATATTTTTGTTTAGTGTATAATGGAACATTCTATATCTGCAACACAGAGCACACATTTCGTGCCTTCTCTAGGCACCGTGTCTTCGCGACCATAGATCAATAATTCATTAAGTTCTCCAGCAGAGTTTAATACACTCTCCTCCCTCTATTTCTAGGGTGAGTCCCATCAGTGTGCAACAAGGTTGGTCACACAATCCCTCTTCATTGCCAAACCCAACTGGACCCCTCCTCCCCCTCCACACCATTCCCAAATAGTCTTTCTGGGTGATTTAATCTCCATTTCATCCCCGGTCATTATTTACTGTCCTTCCCTCGTCGAGCAGCTTTAAAAAACACTGTAAACGTTATTGCATTTTTCACAGAACGGCTGTCATTTCAAAGAAACTGCTCGCGACACTTTCTGAGAAAATACACAAGCTTAATAAGAGTGGTCTGTTACATGCTAAAAGAACACACGTGCTGTAATTAGAGCTATGCTGGATGGTTAATATTAGAAATAGACAGACACAAAAGGGGAGGTCACTAAATGTGGGGCATGATGTCATGCATGCATTGGAAACAGACAAATTATAGGTTACTGATAAAAAAACCTGTCGCGTTAATATCATTGGTAGTATCATATTTTTATCTTGCATATTCAATATCTTCAGGGCTAACATTGTGGTAAGTAGGGGGTTGTTGCTAACATGAAACTGAGGAAATCATTATCATCACTATGACCACAACCACCATCTTTTCTGTTCAAGCAGACTGTAGCTTGACCCGAATACTGACCTATCCCATCACCTGCAGCACTCATTCAGCCCGTTGTGTTGTATACTGATCCTACTTGATAGCACTCTGTAGGAATACTGTGTGTCTGTGTCTAGGTCAGAGACCTTATGCCACCCAGACCACTCAGTGAGCCCCTGGCTGACCAGGTCCCCCACCCCCAGCCTCAACTCAACCTGACACAACCTGGCCCTTCAGAGTCAGACTAGCCTTATTCTGAATAAGTCTGAAACCAAACTCTACAGTAGCTTTTTCCCTTAGCCCCAAGCCTCTGGACTTGTGATGCAGATCTATAGAGAGTGGATAGAAGTGCGCAGAAAGATGTCACAAGCTTCCCCTAAATCCAGGTCTGAATATGCCTACAGCAAGGAGGAGGAACAAGGGGAAAGGGGCTGTTTAAGAACTGGGTATTTTAGTCAAGTGTAATAACAGCCTAAATGACAATACATGATGTATTATGCTACTACTTTGATCCAGTACTGTACAGTAATGTTATCTACAGAGTAGATCAAGCCTACATGTAATCTCTTCCAACATCTCCTGCAATAGAGGTCATGCTGGGATTTGGGGAACTAAAAAGTGATGGCCACCAGCATTAACGCAACATCATGTCACTCGTAATAGCCTAATAGGCGTTGTGAGTCAGAATGGCACCAGTAAGACATGTTGGAGGGCAATTCTTCCTCGATCACTTCATGTTGATGGAAGACAGGGGTTGACAACTCAAGTGGCTTCAGGTATCCAAGATGAGACAGACAGATCCTCACGGAGACAGAGAGTGGATGGTGATTCAGTAAGTGGATAGACATAAAAAATGGCTTTCTTACGTCTCCTTTGCATCCTTCGTATGCACTGATAAGGACTTGGTAGGTGGGAGCGATGACAAACTCTTCCAAGCTACTGGTCTGAGAAAATACGCAATTTGACAGAACTCGCTCGGACGATTATCTGAATGTAGCAGGGAATGTGGCAGGAAGTTGTACGAGGGGATTCCATACAGAAGAAGATATTTTTTTTGTACTATACAGAAGTTGTCAATCCTTTATCGTTTCTCTTTATTTTCCTCCAACCAACTGAACAGACAGGACGAGAAGGACAGAATCCTTGACCCAAACCAGCATCAGGCAGTTTAAAGTTGTTGTGCAGTGGTAGAAGGAGTGACTGGCAGGGTGTAACAGTGTGACAGGGCGTGTGACTGGCCGTATGGCTGCCTCAGGTTTCACAGAGTATGAGCAGTCTGGCCAGAGCTCAACACTCACACTGAGCTCTGCTTTCTGTCTGTCTGACACAGGGTTTCACACACTGACCGACAGAGTGGGGAAGGGGACGTGCTCTAAAGATGCAAGGAGGGACAGTTATGGGCACAGAGTACACCACAGCCACACACGGTGGGTAACGCATACTCACACAGCCATCGTGAACATTGAGTGTCGCTTCGAGTTTCAGCCGCTGGACAAATTCTCTTCTCCCTATGCAGAAACAGAAGAAACACCTTATTAGCAAGTCACAATTGTTACCACGATATGTTACTTTCATACATCATTGGACTACTTCAGTCAGCATTCAAATCTTATTGATGAAATTCAAGTCAACAACAAGGGCATCATCAACTAGGGTAAATTACATAGAAATGTCCAAACATACCATGGAGTTCCTATTAAATTGATAGAGGGGTTGTCATTAACCCTCAAAGTTCAGTAAGGAGGCGAAAATGGCAGCCATCTTGGTAAGGGAGAAATGCAAAACCAGTCTAATTGTAATGAATGGCAGTAGAGGCATATCTGATGCATTTCCTGTTTTTACTTATGCAGGAAACAAAGTAGGGCATGTGATTTATCAGCAATTTTTGTAATGGAACTATAGTCAACCTAAAATATTGTCATATAATACAGTTTATACAGGTTTTATATCAATACTGTATAAATAGCCTGTAAAATATATGTAAACGGACCATAAATGACTCAAATTGTGTTTTCTTGTAAAGCTGTGAGTGCTATTATATGATACAATATCATTACTTGTTGCATTTACAACTTGTCTTAGTCCTATAAACTGATTTGAGCCAGTGTATGGCTGTGGAATGTTGCCAGTTAATTTGAAAAATATATGGAATCATTATCTAAAACTGGCTGCCTAGCTAGCGAACACACAGTGCAGATAAGATATTGTGTAAAACAATGAATGTGAAGAATTTATCACAACATTGGCAGGCAAACCATGGTTGGCAAACTCCCTGACCAACATGGCTGACCTTTGGACCATCATAAAGGAAGGTTAATTTCCATTCTAGTATTCTGATTCCTAATTATATGGGCAATTCCCTAGAGCAGAAGTTTTGGAACCATTTATAAGGGTGTATTTTGTTTTGCAATAGTTTGTTTTCCTGCCTCTGCTCTTGGTATTTAAAGAGGGAGTAGGGAAATAAATAAAACGTTACGTTAGAATCATTGTAGTCAATCTTTCCATAGCTTATAACGTATTACTCATCTTGAGGAAGCATCCCTCGCATCCGCTGTCACCGTCACAGGGATATGGGATCAAATGAGCAGGCTGCCTACTCTGACTATCCTGTCGTCAAATAGACTGTCATTAAAAAAGGTTTGGCAGTTGGCTATTTTATGAGTAAACTTGCTCCCAAACCTACAATGTATTAGGCTAGGCTAGATCCAGGTTCAAAAATACATCACCTTACCTAAAAAAGTATTAAACTTGCTTTAGAACTGTACGAAGAAAAAAAAAAACATTGTGAGAGAATTCATGCCATTTGACCCTGTCAGGTAAAGAGATGACAGTCTAGAATCTAATAAGCATTCCAGGTATACTGAATGAATGTAAAGGGCATGGAAAGGAAGTCCTTAGTTCCATCATCCACTATGACAGACTACTGTGCATTGAAAGTACAAGGCCATTGTCAAAAGGCAAAGTAGACAGTCATTAACACTATGGCCTGCCTCTGTAACCTAGTATGCCTCAGTGCCGGTCCTGAAATGCCAATGGTAACGAAATTATGCTGAATGCCAAACAAAAAAAACATGGATTTCATTTTTTTTTAAACCATACAACTCTATGCACAATGATTATTTGGAACAATTTACACAGCATAAAAATAAAATATATAAAGAAATTACTGGAAAAACTGTGCAGATGCAAAGTTTGGTAACAGAATTACGGTAAAATCTCCCTCATTATTTTACCAAACGTTGTATCTGCACAGTTCTTCCTGTAAATATGTTTTTATAAATAGTCTGTGGAAATTGTTCAAAGTAGTCCTAGTGCATATAGTTGTATCGTTTGTTACACTTTGAAATCAATGGTTTTTGTTTGGTATACATTTTCAAGTGAAAAATCTGGAGTCTCAACCTAATTCCGTTATCATGGAATTGCCCTCATATAAACAATGACACTACGTGTATGGGACCGTCTGGGCAGATTAAATTGGACTGTCCCATTCAATAAGAGAGAGACAGGGGTAAATAAATAGGTAAGATGATACATAAATTAACAAACAAAACAAGCCAATGCTCTGTAATCGTATTGAAGTCTGAGCTCCAAGTTAGTAAGTGCATTCAAGGCACAATATCAGCTTTTGTTCTACAGCTAGGTTCTAGTGCATTGCTGTTCAAATCAAAACAAAGTGCCTGACTATATCAATATTCCAGGTTGCCATACACACCCACACCCCTCTGCCATATTCTTTTCACAGCCAATCCATTTTGAGAGTGTTGAGGAATAGATTCAATCAACCGAGCTCTTCCCAGGTCAGTGATGTCCTCAAAACCAAGCCTGAAAACTTGCCATTCGACTGTAAAACTTTCTGGAAGTAACAGCTTCGGCTGCAGCAAAATAAAGCTTTTTCAACATTGAAGAAGTGGAATATTGAAGACTTGAGAATACGGCTCAAAACAGCTATTCAACAAAATAGGCAGAGATGTCTCCATTGTATCTATATTCCCTCCTTTGTCTTTCAACCTTCCGATATTTAAAGTCAAACATCCAAAAAGAGCAAGACAACAGACCAAAATGTCACTTCCCCCTCATTCATTTGCTGATAGGCCTTGGTCATGAGAAAGTGACATGAAGATTATGATGATTGAATTAGCATATTTAGCTGAAACCATGTAATTTGATCTCACTAAATCTCATGGGTGAAGAGGACTGTGCAAAATTGCCTTAAATGTTCTATGATTAGGCCTAACTCTCCCTTGAAGTATATTTCTGGCCTTTGTTGAGATTTATATTCCACAAATGGAATACTAGCCCTCCTTCCACAGTGCTAAACTTAGCCTCTTACTGGTGTGATTACATGCTAGGGTCTCTCCGGTCATTTGACAATGACAGCTCTACCAACACACCCAGCCTTGTCAAGCTAAATGTAGCGCTAAGCTAAATGCAGTGCTAGGCTAGCCCAATCCGTAAACCACCTGCCCCACACCTGGGCCTGCTAATCCTCACTCAAACACAACTCAATACAAATCACAGTTAGGTTAACTTGGCCACAGATAGAAAAGGCTAATTCAGCATACCAGTAGCCCCAGATAGCATGCATGGCATATAGCCTATAGCAGGGCTGTTCAATGACTGTTCAATGACTCCGCTATGCAATCTGGTTCCAGAGCTGGTCATGGGTGCACCTCAGCCACGCTCAAGGTCCTAAACGTCATCATAACCGCCATCGATAAGAGACATTACTGCGCAGCCGTATTCATCGACCTGCCCAAGGCTTTCGACTCTGTCAATCACCACATTCTTATCGGCAGACTCGACAGCCTTGGTTTCTCAAATGATTGCCTCGCCTGGTTTACCAACTACTTCTCTGATAGAGTTCAGTGTGTCAAATCGGAGGGCCTGTTGTCCGGACCTCTGGCAGTCTCTATGGGGGTGCCACAGGGTTCAATTCTCGGGCCGACTCTCTTCTCTGTATACATCAATGATGTTGCTCTTGCTGCTGGTGATTCTCTGATCCACCGCTACGCAGACAACACCATTCTGTATACTTCTGGCCCCTCTTTGGACACTGTGTTAATTAACCTCCAGACGAACTTCAATGCCATACAACTCTCCTTCCATGGCCTCCAACTGCTCTTAAAAGCAAGTAAAACTAAATGCATGTTATTCAATCGATCACTTCCCGCACCTGATCGCCCGTCCAGCATCACTACTCTGGATGGCTCTGACTTAGAATACGTGGACAACTACAAATACCTAGGTGTCTGGTTAGACTTTAAACTCTCCTTCCAGACTCACATTAAGCATCTCCAATCCAAAATTAAATCTAGAATCGGCTTTCTATATCGCAACAAAGCATCCTTCACTCATGCTGCCAAACATACCCTCGTAAAACTGACTATCTTACCGATCCTCGACTTCGGTGATGTCATCTATAAAATAACCTCCAACACTCTACTCAGCAAATTGGATGCAGTTTATCACAGTGCCATCCGTTTTGTCACCAAAGCCCCATACACTACCCACCATTGCGACCTGTTCGCTCTCGTTGGTTGGCCCTCGCTTCATACTCGTCGCCAAACCCACTGGCTACAGGTTATCTACAAGTCTCTGCTAGGTAAAGCCCCGCCTTATCTCAGCTCACTGGTCACCATAGCAGCACCCACTCGTAGCACGCAGGTATATCTCACTGTTCACCTCCAAAGCCAATTCCTCCTTTGGTCGTCTTTCCTTCCAGTTCTCTGCTGCCAATGACTGGAACGAACTGCAAAAATCTCTGAAGCTGGAGACTCATATCTCCCTCACTAGCTTTAAGCACCAGCTGTCAGAGCAGCTCACAGATCACTGCACCTGCACATAGCCCATCTGTAAACATCCCATCTATCTACCTACCTCTTCCCCATACTGTATTTATGTATCTTGCTCCTTTGCACCCCAGTATCTCTACTTGCACATTCATCTTCTGCACATCTACCATTCCAGTGTTTAATTGCTATATTGTAATTACTTCGCCACCATGGCCTATTTATTGCCTTAACTCCCTTATCTTACCTCGTTTGCACTCACAGTATATAGACTTTTTGTTTTATTTTGTTCTACTGTATTATTGATTGCTTTTTGTTTATTCCATGTGTAACTCTGTGTTGTTGTTTGTATCGAATTGTTATGCTTTATCTTGGCCAGGTTGCAGTTGCAAATGAGAACTTGTTCTCAACTAGCCTACCTGGTTAAATAAAGGTGAAATAAAAAATTTAAGTCAAGATCACAAAGGATACAATGAACATAGCTTTGTTGCTACGTGGTGGTTGATACTGTAGCTTTTCAAACATGTTGTAGGCCTAATTGTTATTTATCTTTGGGGAACAGAGGATTTGAAACCTGCAGAAGATCACACCTCTAGATGTCTCTTAAAGCAACTTCCTCACTACTGACTCACAGAGATCAGATTCGTGATAAAGCTTAACATACTAGATCAGCCTAAAGCTATGTCTCAATAGGAAATTTCAACATAACCAAATCTGCAGGCATTTGTAATTGGAAGGAAGTAGTACACTCCTCAGTCCTCACAGGGACAACTCCCTGATTCAACATGTCAGTCAGCCTAGTAGAGCTTGGTAAGTGTTTTTATAGCAATCAAACACCAAAGATCATATGCATCGTATTTCATAATCCTCTTGAAGGGTGAATAACAAAATGGCAGTAAGATTCTATGGAGCTTGATTACTATTTTCCACCAGCAAGTGTGACATCACACAATGAAACACATAAAAGAACACAGTGGACATAGTTGAAATCCATGTTAGCTGAGGGCAACACAACAGATGGGAGTGGAAATTACATAGCCTACCATAAGCACAGAACATTGAAAACATTGAATTCGATTTTCTAATGAGAAAATAGCCTAGGCATATAAAAACAATGTCATGTTTTATCACGGCATCATAGCTTTTTGTGAAGGAAAAAGTAAAAGCCTTGAGCAGTTTCAAGTCAGTGTCCTCTTAGTTAAGTGCACATAACCAGTACCCAAACTACCAGAGAAACACCAGTGTAGTCCTGGCCCACACACTTGGAATGCCAGTCAGTGTAATGGAGAGCCAACCCCAGGAAGAGTGGCGTGTAGGAGAAGACAGCTGAAGGTTTGTAAAACAACCACTACGGAGCTGCAGGCAATGAAGAAATATCAGGAGGAAAAGGGATTACATGTTGTCATTATAGTAACAGTGGACCGTTATGGTCATTTTGACTTTTATGATCCCATAACTGAACCGTAGCCTCTGTCATATGCCTACTGTTTACTCTTAAGATCATGTAGTCTGGTGTTCCATACTCATAAGACTCTGTTCCTTGCAGGCACTGCAGCTGTTGAAAGAGACTAGGTTATCTTCTCTAGACCAGTGGTTCCCAAAAGGGGGTACTGCAGGGTAATAATATAATGTGTGTATGTATATAATATTATTTACTTATAAATAAATAGATGTGCTAGTAACAACAGATTCAACAAATTTGGCCAAGGAGTTCATGGAACAAGTTGAGGGTGCAATAAAATACAATGTAATATTACTTATTTATAATATTGGCTACCCTTAGATACAACTGGGAGGTTCACAGGAATCCACTGTACTCCAATGATCCAGTTGTCAACTCAATACTTCTTGTATTCCCACAAAAAACATTCATAAACATAAATGCACTTTAAATCGAAGCATTAAAAACGTCAAAATTGTCCTTCTGTCCCATGACTAAATGTGTAGAATTACAGGAAATTACCTTGAACACTATAACATTTCCTCTCCGATACAAAGAGGGGGGCCTTTAAAATGTTATTTCCCAGGGCCCAAGACTTGGTAGTCCAGCCATGCGTTGCAGCAGTCATTTTTAAACTCCTTGTATGCCACACAGTGGCGGTTCTAGCTTGTATGGCTCCCTGGGCGAACCCCCACTTCAGCGCCAAAAAAAAAAAAAAAAAAAACACCATTCTGCACTGACTAATTTTTATTCAGACATTTGGAACAACAAATAAATTATCAAAACACTTAAAACTATATAAATATAAAAAATATATACAAAAATAAGACTCATAAATATCAAAAATAATTAACAAAGACAAATAGAAACAAATGTGTTGATTTGGCACTCGAGCACCAATACATTACCCATCCCCCAACACTGTCAAACAAGAGTCAAGACTAAACCAATTCACCTTGGTGGTGTGCAGACTGGTTTTATATTATTCTTAATGATTTCGTACAAACCAGAATTTTTTTTTTAATCAATTTGTCTGTGAAACTATATATATTCACAGTATTATGAATGAATTGTGGTTTATTTGGTAACATTTCTTAGTGTGACTGATTTAACCAATTGCATTAGTACTGTTCAAAGTTACAGGTGCGCTATTTGATAGAATCTCCCGCTCCCCCTACCTTGAGCTTCCAGTGGGGAGACCTGATGTCAACCTACCCCCACCCCCATCTGAGTGGGAGACCTTCCCAGACAGTAGCCAGCCTAGCTCAAAAACTAGAATCAGGGCGCCCACTCCTACAAGATTAATTGACCCACAGTCCCACACAGTGACATGATATCATTGACGTGACGTGCAAATAAGCGATAGAAAACCGATCGTGCAAATGTCACCATTCCGATTGTTTTTGTGCGGGCCCACCGTGCCGCCCCCGGCAAGATGCCGACCTGGGTGGCTGCCAATGTCGCCTGTACCTAAATCCGTCACCGATACCATTTTTTAATCGCACTCTAAAAGTCTGAGTTGTGTTCTGATTTTGAGGGGGTCCCTGATGAATTTGCTATCACAAAAGTGGTCTCCTGCCAGTACAATTCCCACTTAAGCAGATTCATTTTAAAGTCTCTCTGAGTTATATTTTGAGTAGCCCATTTGCCCCGAATCAATGGATTATTTTCCAGTGAGTCAAAGAAAACAAACAGCATTGCCAGTGCCTTTGGCTGTGGGCTTTTCTTACGGAATCCTCCAATATGTGCTCATGTTGTGTCTCAATTAAACCTGTCACCCATGAAACGTAACTGAGATGAATGGAGAGCCGTGTCTGGGCGGAAGGAAGCAATGATGATGTTTGTGCTGTAGTTCTGTGAAATCCAGCAGGGTGTCAAAGATTATGATCAATTATTCAATTCCTGGCCCCGTCCCACACACACACACACACACACACAGAGCAGAGCAGAGCAGAGGACTGGATGGGTAGGAGGGAGAGTTAATGTGTATGGGGTCTACTGCATGTGTTGAATGTTCTATCTGTTTATATTTACATTTAAGTCATTTAGCAGACGCTCTTATCCAGAGCGACTTACAAGTACATACATTCATACTTTTTTTATATCAACACCAGACTGAGCGCTGCATTGTTGGTTAGGGGCTCGTAAGAAAGCATCATTGTAAGGTCTACACCTGGTGTATTTGGCGCATGTGACTAATAACATTTGATACTGAAAAAAAAGAATGGGTTTGAAAATACACAAGCCACCATGGCCCCTATTTGTATTTATTATGGATCCCAATTAGCTGCTGTATGGGGTCTTCCTCATTCATTAAGGACATGACAGATTTTTTAAAGTTACTTCAAACTGATTTTAAACATGAGCATAAATTCTTTAGAATCGCCCATCCTCTAACAGATGCCAGAACCCAGTGGGAGATAAACATTGGAAACTTGTCTAAGAAATGAAAAGAGAGACAGAAAGAGAGCATTTTACCTGTCTGGATGTTAGTAATTGCACACAGTTCAAGTTCAGCAATGGTTTTATGTTAAGTGTTTACATTGTTTCTTGCCCTGAAATGCCAAGGTTTGCTAGTCAGACAGAAGGATGTCTTCAATCATAATAAAATCATATTTACTAATTCAGGGCTTTAAAAAAAAAAAGCTAGGAGTGAGATTTGCTCTGTGAATTTCATAACCCCTAGACAGGGGACTGGGTTTGGCTTCCCGGGAAGATTTTACTGTTTAAAGTTCATTTCCTGTAATTCTACAATAACAAAATCAAATTGTATTGGTCACATACACATGGTTAGCAGATGTTAATGCGAGTGTAGCGAAATGCTTGTGCTTCTGGTTCTGACAGCGCAGTAATATCTAACAAGTGATCTAACTACTTAATACACACAAATCTAAAAAGGGGTAAATGAGAATATGTACATAAGAATATATGGATGAGTGATGGCCGAGCGGCAAAGGCAAGGTGCAATAGATGGTATAAAATACAGTATATAAACATGAGTAATGTAAGATATGTAAACATTATTAAAGTGGCATTGTTTGATGTGACTAGTCTGGGTTGGAGCCCCCCCTTGGGTTGTGCCGTGGCGGAGATCTTTGTGAGCTATACTCGGCCTTGTCTCAGGATGGTAAGTTGGTGGTTGAAGATATCCCTCTAGTGGTGTGGGGGCTGCACTTTGGCAAAGTGGGTGGGGTTATATCCTGCCTGTTTGGCCCTGTCCGGGGGTATCATCGGATGGGGCCATAGTGTCTCCTGACCCCTCCTGTCTCAGCCTCCAGTATTTATGCTGCATTAGTTTGTGTCGCGGGGCTAGGGTCAGTCTGTTATATCTGGAGTATTTCTCCTGTCTTATCCGGTGTCCTGTGTGAATTTAAGCATGCTCTCTCTAATTCTCTCTTTCTTTCTTTCTCTCTCTCGGAGGACCTGAGCCCTAGGACCATGCCTCAGGACTACCTGGCATGATGACTCCTTGCTGTCCCCAGTCCACCTGGCCGTGCTGCTGCTCCAGTTTCAACTGTTCTGCCTGTGGCTATGGAACCCGGACCTGTTCACCGGACGTGCTACCTGTCCCAGACCTGCTGTTTTCAACTCTCTAGAGGCCGCAGGAGCGGTAGAGATACTCTTGATGATCGGCTATGAAAAGCCAACTGACATTTACTCCTGAGGTGCTGACTTGCTGCACCCTCGACAACTACTGTGATTATTATTATTTGACCATGCTGGTCATTTATGAACATTTGAACATCTTGGCCATGTTCTGTTATAATCTCCACCCGGCACAGCCAGATGAGGACTGGCCACCCCTCATAGCCTGGTTCCTCTCTAGGTTTCTTCCTAGGTTTTTGCCTTTCTAGGGAGTTTTTCCTAGCCACCGCTTCTACACCTGCATTGCTTGCTGTTTGGGGTTTTAGGCTGGGTTTCTGTACAGAACTTTCATATATCAGCTGATGTAAGAAGGGCTATATAAATACATTTGATTTGATAGTGATCCATTTATTAAAGTGCCAGTGATTGGGTCTCCATGTAGGCAGCAGCCTCTGAGTTAGTGATTGCTGTTTAGCAGTCTGATGGCCTTGAGATCGGAGACTGAAAAACAGCTTCTGTCCCAGCTTTGATGCACCTGTACTGACCTCGCCTTCTGGATGGTAGCGGTGTGAACAGGCAGTGGCTCGGGTGGTTGTTGTCTTTGATTATCTTTTTTGCCTTCCTGTGACATCGGGTGCTATAGGTGTCATGGAGGGCAGGTAGTTTGCCCCTGGTGATGCGTTGTGCAGACCGCACCACCCTCAGGAGAGCCTTGCGGTTGAGGGCGGATCAGTTTCCATACTAGGCTGTGATACAGCCGACAGGATACTCTCGATAGTGGATCTGTAAAAGTTAGTCAGTGTTTTGGATGACAAGCCACATTTCTTCAGCCTCCTGAGTTGAAGAGGCGCTGTTGCGCATTCTTCACCACACTGTGTGTGGGTGGACCATGTCAGTTTGTATTTTGACATGGCTTAGGCATATGAGCACGGTAAAAAAAAAAAAAAAAAAAAAAAAAAAAAAAAAAAAATCCAAACAGGTCAGGTGTATTTCCGGATGCTTTTAACATTAAATTAACACAAAATTTGACAACTTTGTTACTTTGAGATTTTTGAGGGATGAAATTGAACATATGCTAATTAATCCCCCCACACTTCATTCAGACAGTAATTAAATGAGGCAGGTAAATGCTAGAAAAATAAACTAAATGAGTAATCATTAGGTGGATAAGGAATAACAACTTCACCACATTGTCCTAGGCTATATGGACAATAGGAGAAATATTTAATTTCACACTGATTTTCTGATTATTATTATTAATATACAAATTAACATTAATGAACATTATTCACATTGCAATATTGCATTATATTATACATCCCATCATATCAAATTGGGGGAAAAAGTTGTATTATCAGTTCATTAATTGTATAGCCTAACAAATTCAAGAATGATTAACAATAAATAGTTGTAATCAAATTAAAATGTTGATGCATAATAATGAGTTCATTACCTGAATGCATCTCTATGGCCTAGGCGTTAACAAAATGTTCATACAAATACAGTCGTGTGAAAAAGTTTGGGCACCCCTGACAATTTCCATGATTTCCATTTATAAATAATTGGGTGTTTGGATCAGCGATTTCATTTTGATCTATCAAATAACTGATGGACACAGTAATATTTCAGTAGTCAAATTATGTTTATTGGATTAACAGAAAATGTTCAATATGCATCAAAACAAAATTAGACAGGTGCATAAATTTGGGCACCCTAATAGAAAAATCACATCAATATTTAGTAGAGCCTCATTTTGCTAAAATAACAGTCTCTAGACACTTCCCATAGCCTCTAATGAGTGTCTGGATTCTGGATGAAGGTATTTTGGACCATTCCTCCTTACAAAACATCTCCAGTTCAGTTAGGTTTGATGGTTGCCGAGCATGGACAGCCCGCTTCAAATCATCCCACAGAATCTCAATGATATTCAGGTCTGGGATGGCCATTCCAGAACATTGTACTTGTTCCTCTGCATAAATGCCCGGGTAGATTTTGAGCAGTGTTTTGGGTCGTTGTCTTGTTGAAATATCCAGCGCCGGCGTAACTTCAACTTTGTGACCGATTTTTCAACATTATTCCCAAGAATCTGCTGATATTGAGTGGAATCCATGCGACCCTCAACTTTAACAAGATTCCCAGTACCGGCACTGGCCCCAAAGCATGATGGAACCCACACCAAATTTTACTGTGGGTAGCAAGTGTTTTTCTTGGAACGCTGTGTTCTTTTGCCGCCATGCATAATGTCCCTTGTTATGACCAAATAACTCAATCTTTGTTTCATCAGTCCACAGCACCTTATTCCAAAATGAAGCTGGCTTGTCCAAATGTACGTTTGCATACCTCAAGCGACTCTGTGGCGTGTGTGCAGAAAAGGCTTCTTCCGCATCCCATACAGCTTCTCCTTGTGCAAAGTGCGCTGAATTGTTGAACGATGCACAGTGACACCATCTGCAGCAAGATGATGTTGTAGGTCTTTGGAGGTGGTCTGTGGGCTGTTTTTGACCGTTCACCATCCTTCGCCTCGCCGATATTTTACTTGGCCTGCCACTTCTGGCCTTAACAAGAACTGTGCCTGTGGTCTTCCATTTCCTCACTATGTTCCTCACAGTGGACACTGACAGCTTAAATCTCTGCGATAGCTTTTTGTAGCCTTCCTCTAAACCATAATGTTGAACAATCTTTGTTTTCAGGTCATTTGAGAATTGTTTTGAGGCCCCAATGTTGCCACTTCAGAGGAGAGTCAAAGAGAACAACAACTTGCAATTGGCCACCTTAAATACCCTTTCTCATGATTGGATGCACTTGTCTATGAAGTTCAAGAGTTAATAAGCTCACCAAACCAATTGTGTGTTCCAATTAATCACTGCTAAGTAGTTACAGGTATTCAAATTAACAGAATGACAAGGGTGCCCACATTTTTGCATAGCCTATTTTTCACATCTGATTTAATTTCATACAACTTAATATTGCTACACTAAAAATCTTTGTCTGGACAATACCCCAGTACTCAGCTTTTATTAGAAAATGAATGGCATGCCACTGTGATCATTTTCTGTGACGACAGAGTAAATTATTATGCAGCCTCAGAGGGGTGCCCAAACGTTTTCATAGGACTGTATGATTAGGCCTCTCATTGACCCTCTTTCTACAAGGCCTAGTCTATCAAGTTAGGTCTGCCAAATTAATGTAGCATTGGGAAAATATATACATAAATCCAGCCATATAGAGTATAACCTTTCATCATCATCAACAACAAAAAATGTTGTTTATAACATGCACAATTAGAAGCATCAATCTATATAGATCAAGCTTGCCTAAATTCGAGCCCAGTAACTTTGCTCACCGCATCCTCCTTCGATTGTCTCGTCTGGCTGCCACGAAATGCCCCCACCTGCTGATCTGTGTGCGTGCCACTGGCGATGTACTTTACTGGACATGCTAGCTGTTCTCGGCGGCGCATCATCACTTCAAACAAATTCCGGCGTGGTGTTATTGGTTGGCCTATTGCTACTGGTTGTACCGGTAAAATGTAAGTTAGTTATGAATCACAAATCACCATACAGCTGACACACTTCATTAATCATTTTGACTTCAATTTGGTTGTTGAAAATACTATCAGCTTGCACTGCGTCTTTGCTGATGAATGCCCTGATCTCTGGCCAGTCAATTGGTTAAATGACATTGTTATTTCGTCTATTAATCGCTTCTAATAGATTTGAAAATGTTGCAATAACCATGAATTTAACCAAATGTTTGTTTATAATTAGGGACGTCCCACGTTTAACCCGGACACAAATAGTAGGAATTTGCGCCGTCTTCAGCCACGACCGCATGAGAGAGAAGTTACACACTAAACTAAAAAATAAAAATGTTGATGCATGCCAGCAAAGCTACTACCCAACAATAAACAATACATGAATTTCACTATAACAGTGACAAACAGTGCCCACAAACTGTTAGGGCCTACATAAAGATGTTCCAACAGCAGAGTCCCAACACCTTACCATCAGCGGATCCTTGTCTGACAGCTAAACAGTTCACTCAGCCTCATTTACTGTCTTTTTAAAAAACATAGCTGAAATGGCTGACTTGCTTAAACAAATGTGGTTTCTACTGACAATTAAAATTTACAAATATGGCATAAGGGGACGGCGATAAGAGGCAATCCGTAATTTCGATTAAGACATGAGCGAGCTAGGATGGACAGAGTAAATATAAATATTTCTTCAGCACTTCTAAAATGTACAGCAACAGAATTCAGAACATGGGCCGTTCTTACAGTATTCTCCCTGTACAACAAGTCAAAACTGTAGGATAAATAAAGGGGGCATATACATCAGACAATGAAAGCTCTTATAGTATTCAATTATGACATTTCTTTAAAGCAGGCTACATGTGCACAACCAAGTCAGAACAGTAGGCTAAATGAGGGTGAGGCACATGGGCTACTAACAGCTTACTACAGAACATACACTTAGTATGACTTTCTTAGCTACAGTATACATATCTCCCTGGCATATTACCTCATTTATGCAAGACGTTTTTGGACTCAGCTTGTTGTGCAGGAAAGTGACACGGCGGTCCTTCATGGGCAAATTTTGTCATCAAACTTTCCTCAAAGTCTGGCATTCTCTGGATTGATGGTGCTTTCAAGACAACTGGGAACTCGGGGGAAAAAAACAGGGTTGAATCATGACGTCAGTGATCTTCAGGTCAGAGCTCTAGAAAGAGGCCAGAGGTCCCGACTTCGAATTCTGAGTGTGATGACCGTTCAAAACATATTTTCCCAGTCAGAGCTTGTTTAGTTTCCGAGTTCCCGGTTGTCTTGAACGCACTGAAGTCTGAGATTTCCTAGTTGTTTTGAACGCAATAGAAGTCATGTTGGATTGACAGCATGGCTATTGTTGAATGTGTATCCGTTTAAGCTTAGAAAAGAGACCCTAAAACCCAGACTTGGACCACACACCCACTCCACTGAATAGCAGGCTAGTGATTACTTAGTTAGCCAATGATAACTTCCAAAACAGCTCTTTTTGAATTTGTTGTGTAATGTTTATGTCCAATGGCCGATGAGCACCGATACTTTTTATCTATAATTTCTCTTGATATGACAAGGATTGAAAAGTATTTGCCAGTAGATTGTCAGCTTGATTCATGATGATGACTGCTAGCTTGCTAGCTAAGATTTTGAAAGTTTGATGTTGGCATGATCAGTCCAATCAAAGCAATGGTAGATAACATTTACATTACATTTAAGTCATTTAGCAGACGCTCTTATCCAGAGCGACTTACAAGTACATACATTCATACTTTTTTGTACTGGCCCCCCGTGGGAAACAAACCCACAACCCTGGCGTTGCAAGCGCCATGCTCTACCAACTGAGCTACACGGGACCGTGTGATAACGTGATTTGGCGTCAACTTATCTGTGGCCAATGACCTTGAGCCTTCTTGGATGGGCACTTCTACTGTAACTCTATGGCAGCACCCAAGGGGCTTGAATTTTCAAGCTCTCCCCTAGATTTTTCGGTTATAGTGTCCCCATGAGTGGCTCCTAAGTCACTGCATCACTACAGATCCAGGTTGTTTCACAACCGGCCATGATCGGGAGTCCGATAGGGCGGCGCACAATTGGCCCAGCTTTGTCCGGTTTAGGCCGTCATTGTAAACAAGAATTTGTTCCTAACTGACTTGCCTAGTTAAATAAATAAAGGTTACATTTAAAAAAATGAGTGACAGAATACTGAGCTAGGCTTAACACTGCATTTTGGAACGGCCTTACTCAAGAAATAAAAATAAAAAAAGAGACCATGTTTGTATAAGACTTTATTAACTCCATTATTATTATTATTTTACTACATTGTTTGCAAACTGATATGTGACACGTATTAATGCCAATGACCCCACCAAACTTCCCTGCTAAAACATACTGTAGGTCTGTCTGCTGCCTTTTCGTTAACACAGCCTAAATGCCAATCACCAAACGAGGGGACTAAACAAATATGGATTAAATCGACATCAGTACATGCTGTCAAAAGGCTGCATTCTGCAATAGAGAGTAACAGCAAAATAATGTTGTTGACAAAATCTCTCCATTCGGCTCCTCTCATCTTGAGGGGCTTTTTCTTTAAAACGCGCATCCAATCACCTTGATTCATTACATAACTAGACCAATCATATGCTTTAATGTGCCGCGGTTCCCAGTGCTGTTGCAAGACAGGCCAATAATAATAATAATAATAATAATAATAATATAGGTTCCGCTCGTGATGTTATTAAATTGCAAGTGTCGATGCTCCGATTTCTAAACAATTTGCAGCACAGTTAAAAGGTTAACGCAATGAATATACTGGATTAATTAGAAAAATAAAACCACTACTTTTCGATGTGTGTGATAAGATGTGTCGAGTGAGCGTGATAAAGGGCTCAAATGCGTGTGTCTCTAGGCTACTGCGTGAGATTTGGCAGCTCTACTAATTTCATTAGCAATTGGGCAAATTGCAATAATCAAAACTCCGGATGACTAGGCCTGAAACTCGTTCTCTATTTCTGCAGAAACACCGTCTTAAAATAACCAGCCATTATTCTTGATTTTGTAAGGACAAAGGGTAGACTAGACAGCAGGTGCATATAGACATTTCCGCAAGCTACAACTTGTAACCTATGTGAGGAAAGAATTGGTCAATCAAACATCAAAATAGGATATTTAAATTCACAAATGAAATGTAACCACAGTTATTTTAATAACCTCCACTTTCACCAAAGGGAACTGGCACAAATCAGCAATTGTGCTAGTTAGCTATAGCTACCTAAAAAGGCATTGCTAGCTTGCTGTGGCAAGAGGGGTATTGTTACAAAATAGCAAGCTGCCCACGCGGAAAGGCAAGCAATAATTGCAAAGAAACAAATCAACGCCAATGGTGTCTGAAGTGGGGAAACAAGTTCGCTGCATTGTTGTCAGCTTGTATTTCACATGTTAGTAATCTAATCGAAAACATAGCTAACTAACTGGTCGACGTTCACTGTAGCTGTGTGTGTTATTGCTAATTATTTTGGACACAGGCAGGAGCTCTTACCTAAGTAGTTGATCCTGACAGCATTCGGGTCATTATATCCAATGGAACGCTTGTTAACATCCCAAACCAGGTTACCAGAGCAGGACATAATGCTCGAACCTGCTTTTATTTAAAAATACCATTGAAATACAGTTGTAAACCCTTCTTCTGACTATCGCCTTTTGATGTTGTTCTCTGCGTGGCCGTTTCGACGTAGCTAGCTAACTAGAAGCCAACGTTAGCATGCGTGCTAAGCTATATACAGCTAGCTATGTTTATCGCCCCCTCTTCATTTTGCAGCCTCTCTTCGGTCGCTTTATTCCTCTGATGTTATTTGGGTGGCTCTACTTCTCTCTCTTGTTGTGTCGAACTCCCTGGTTGAAACAACGATGGTGTGCGGGGCGTTCTATGCGTTCTATTTCTATGCTCGATAATATTAATCGAGACCGTCAACATTGCAGCAGTATGACGCAGCCTGCAAGGAGTAGACAAAGTCAGTACAGTATGATGATAGACAGAAACTGCTCTCCAATTGAAATCGCCGTTCACACTTGTAGGTGATGTCATGGCGACGTTGCCTAGCTAAGCACATGAGCAGAAGTACGTATAACCACATATAGAACAAGGTTTAGTTATAAACAACATATGGGATAACGGTCGACTTTCGCCGAACTGCGCATGTACAGGCCGTCAATTCAAAGGCACTCATTCGATATAAAATTGTTTTTGACAAATTAAAACGTGTCAGTTTGTCACTATCACGAGGTTGGAGTAATACCATGTTTAACTACTGAAGACATCGGCTCGAATCTAGGATTTGCCTTTCGATTTCGAGAAAATGAACAACTATGGAATATTTTTCACTTCTCCAACGCAAAACCCCGACTTGGTCTTTCTAGTCTGTTTCACAAGCGTTCCCGGAAGTCTCGCGATGTTGCTACTCTGGGTTTAGAAACTTCAGACTCTTTAACAATTTGTTGACAATCCAGTTGAGGATAGTATATATCATATAGTTATAATTGCGCGATGCTGTAGTAAAGTGGCATCATTAATACTGGATTATGTAGACAGATGAACAAATGGTAGAGTCTGGTAGAACCCGTCTCTATCTGCTGTCGCTAAATGGATGGCCCTGGACTCTGGTACACCAATCACGTTCGGAGGATTGGCCCAAATACACCAATAGGAATTAGGAGCGTCTTGTTGTGGTACTGTGCTAGATAGGTTGCGCTGTGAAGAAAAGTCACCACCTTGTTAAAGCTCTCAAATCAAGGCCACCAGGAATGAGCACTGTTGTAGCATAGCAGGCTAGCTACATGCCAATAGGTTTGCATTAGAAGGTCGAAAGTAGGACAGCGCCTTTGACATTTTTCCGAACCGTTTTATGACTACATTGCTGCACATTTTAGATATAGGGCAATACCAATACTCAAGTGTCAAAGTCGAACTAATTTACCTTCGTAGCTACGTATTTAGCAAGCTAGCTAGCTTGCTAGGTCAGGTGTAGTTAACGTTAGACAACAACATTAGCCTTTTGCAAACATGGCTGCGATGAGAGTTTCCTATCACAAACTTCTGGATAAAATCGGGCTAATGTTACCAGCAAAATTGAGACCTCTCTACAATCACCCTGCAGGTAATGTAAATGCTATTAGACTGTAGCAGCCAGCGTTAGCCATAGCTTATCAGCAACTAGCGTGCGTCTAGACCAAATTGAGGACGGTTCACATTAGTGACCGCTGTTGTTGCTGAAGTGGCCTTGGTTTAGTTAGTGAATGATGTCAAAATCCCTTCCTAGATATTTTGATGTGTAACCAATATTTTATTATCTAATCTCGCTACTCTGTGTTTTTAACCCAAACAAATGTGTCATGGCGGCGCCTCAATCTGTAAAGAGATGCCACAACAATTGTGCAGATTAGTTATCCCATTGAGTACTGTGCAGTCAATGATACACAGTAGCTGGCTACATGAGCGTGGTTGCAGGCATAGACCTCATTGGTTGCAAGTGGTCGCGTGGAGCTTTGTGTGTGTGAGAGGATTGCCTGGAATGCAGTATCTTTTCGAATGGAAACTAAGCATAGCAATTTCATTTTCAGCATTTTCATGGTTCATTACAGAATAAGTAGTTGCATGTTTTTAGGAAATCAATGTTGAGAGTGAACTGCTTGTAAACATTTGCAGTCTTTGAACACTCCTACACCAGTAAATTTAGCTACAGCCTTTGTAACATTTGTCCTTGAAAAATACGTTGTCCTTTCTATAACCTGTATATATCTTGTAAGAGGACAGACTCTCAATTCTGCACAGGTGATAGGATGTGTTATTCGTCAAAGTCCCATACGTTTGTGCTTAGGGGTGTTTTATTAATGATGCCAAATATCACTATTTGTAGTATTTAATGCAGTGTACTACAGATAACTGACAAAATAAAGGACATATTGGTCATTTAGGGATCCAAAGTAAGCAGGTGTGGTTCCTGAGATATTTAAGCAAATAAAATATTCCATCCTGCTTAGGGTCATGTATAAAAATGCCCAGTTGCTACCATGGCTAGAAGAACAGATCTCACCAACTTTGAAAGAGGGGTCTCAAATGAGCATAGGGGGTTTTAAAGTGTGTGTGTCAGTCACCAGATCTCAATCCAATTGAACACTTATGGGAGATTCTGGAGTGGTGCCTGAGACAGCATTTTGCACCACCATCAACAAAACACCAAATTATGGAATTTCTTGTGGAAGAATGGTGTTGCATTCCTCCCAAGAGTTCCAGACACAATCCATGCTAAGGTGCATTGATGCGGCTCAGGGTGGCCCCTATTAAGACACTTAGTTTGTGTTTCCTTTATTTTGGCAGTTACACGTATGTGCCTTTGGCAGAAAAAATATGTGATTGGCCAAACCTGTAACGCTGGTCAAACCTGTTGCATAGCATCCTATGTAGGCCTACAGGTAATTGCCAAAATAAACTAAACACTTGAGTAAATAAGGGATACAAAGTATATTGAAAACAGGTGCTTCCACACAGGTGTGGTTCCTGAGTTAATTAAGCCATTAACATCCCATCATGCTTAGGGTCGTGTATAATAATAATACCATGATGGCCATTAACTTGGCTGCTTTTAGACAGGCAGCCAGCCCAATTTGGATCTTTTTCACTAATTGGTATTTTGACCCATCAAATCTGCTCTGAAAAATATCTGATGTAATTGGTCAAAAGAGCAATTAGTGGAACAAATTACAGAAATGGGCTGCCTGTTTAAACGCAGCCAAGGGAGCATAGCGGGTTTAAAGTGTGTGTCGGTCTGCCTGTCACCAGATCTAAACCCAATTGAACACTTATGGAAGATTCTGGAGTGGCGTCAGATCCCTTTTTCCACCACAATCAACAAAAAAACAAATGATGGCATTTTTTGAATGGTGTCGCATTGCATTCCTTAATGCTCAAATAATGTGTGTGTGTTATCCATTTTGGAATACTGACTGTCCAAACAGCAAGGGACCAAATTTGATTTGTGTGTGTTCAGACAGCAGTCATTTGCTGGCATGGCTACACTACTTGTCATAATAATGACGGGTGTGTGTGCAGTGGTGTAGGCTGATCGGTGGTGGTGCTCGTGCTTCCTATCACTCAGAAGTTATGTAGCAAGCTAAGGCGACGACAATGCCTGTCATGGACGTTTCGCAGTTACTTAGAATTGTTAAAACCACTTTTATAGCCTCAAATGATAAGATAATCCAACTTTCAAAACAAGTAGGTTTTAGCTCGCCACAGCAGTCAACTAGCTAGGTAGGTACAAAATGGTGACAATAGACATGGCAGCTCTGTTTCTAGCTCCTATGGTAGCTGTTTCTTTCTAACACATTCACTCTTTTGTTTGTGAACAATTAACAAGCTAGTTAGCTACCACATTCTTGTAAAACTGTCAACAGAACTAGCAAGCAGCACGATATGCCAAATAAGTCTAGAAACCATCGGATTTGACCGTTCAGAAAGTCGCATGGACAGGAATCAGATTTATACCTGACTTCAAACTGCCTACATAGGTGGTTTGAAATGTGTGTTGAAGTATCTGATTCCGTGTGCTTTTTAGCTGTTCAGACTGTAGGAAAAAGGACAGATTAGAATCGGATATGCAAAAAAAATAGGACTTGAGTCACTTCAAACTGCTAATGTGAACGTGGCATTAGATTGGGGCACTAGCTGACAGCCAACCCTTGTTTTTACATCTATTCTTGTTGGTAAAAATATGTGGAGAAAAAATAATTAGCCTAATGCTTGAATTGTAACTTTTTAAATTGTTGTAAGACAATGATTGCTGGCTAGGAGGACTAATGCCCTGATTTTATTCTTGTTGACTTATCACTGCATGAACTCTTCCTGTATAGTCAATAATGTTTATCTTTCAATGCAGACTAAAGTTCAGACTAAAGTTGTCAGCGCTCTATCATTGCTATTGGAGAACAGAACACAGCTACAAGGGAAGAAAGTTTTGACCACATGAGGGGTGGTGCCCAACTTCCTGCAAAATGATTGGTTAAAATGGAGTTATCTTACCTCCTCCTCATTGTGCAGCTGGAGCCAAGTGTTTTCTGGTGGAGATGGTAGATTAGATTCAGAGCAGACAATGGTGTTCTTAGCGTATTGCATGTGGAAGCTTGTTGTCCACGCCAGGGTTCTCCCCAAAGAAGGGCACTGTGCCATGGTGTGGACTGGCTGCACCACTATGTATAAAAAAAAAAATTTTTTTTTTACTTTTTGTTATCATTTAAGGCCATTTTTTTTGCTCTAGCTTACAGGTGTTTTAAAAAAACAAATCTCTGAGTATCATCTTATTCATGGAGTGTGAGATGTTACTTAGGAGAGGTCATTTAGCCTTATTTGGTTACCAATGGGATAGATGGCAGAACAATGAGAATAGTTTAGGCCTACCCATCCACAAGCATCACTCATATTAAGTGTTTAAGATTTCCCTGCCCTGAACTGAGAATTTGCTGAGAATCGTCTGATATTTTATAATCTGTTCTGTAATCAATTTTCTCATGGATTGCGTCTTCTCTAATTCCAGGTCCAAAGACTATTTTCTTCTGGGCCCCGATGTTCAAATGGGTAAGGGCTGAATTTGCTAAGCTCGAGCTATTGCCTTATCTAAATGTAAACATGTTTGAAGGCATTGTCTAATGAAACAAATTTCAAGTCCCATGCCTCTCCTCATCTCTATAGGGTCTGGTCGGTGCTGGCCTGGCAGATATGAGTCGACCAGCTGAGAAACTGAGCATGTCCCAGTCTGCTGTACTGACAGCCACAGGTATAGTGGAGTTCCTATATTATTCAGTGAGTGACAGGTATAGTGTAAATTAATCCTTCAGTCAAATAAACAACTTCACTCATTGACTAATCACTTTTCCCACTTTCTCAGGTCTGACTTGGTCCAGATACTCTTTGGTCATCATTCCAAAGAACTGGAACCTCTTTGCTGTCAATTTATTTGTGGGTAGTGCTGGAATATCCCAGCTCTACAGGATCTTCCAGTAAGTGAACCTCTCTTGGAGTGCAGAAATAGAATGAAGACCTGACGTATAGATTTGGCTTCGCCATAAACAGCCACAATACATTTTTCTGTCCTTTGTAAGTTCTTTAGGAATCAACCCGGAGGCTCATAAACTGTTTTACTTTTTCTTATGTTTAGCTTTTTTTTCCTTTACGTATAAGGGCAAATGTATTTGAATAAATGTACATAAACCTCAAGTTTATTTTCCTCTCTTCCCTTATCCCCTTTCACAATACAGGTATGAACAAGGGAAGAAGGCACTAGCAAAGGAGGAGGCTGCCTCAGCAGAGTCTTGAATTATGTCACCAGTCCATCTCCATGGACCGTAAGGGAGCTAATCACTGGCACAAACCCAGTCCCTCCATCCCTCTTCCATCCTCACTCAATTTTACAGTAGAAAAAAAACTGTTTCCTTGCTGTAGATCATGTAATTTGCCTGTATTTCTTCAGGGTTATCATGGCATATTAACCCTTACCAAAACACTCAAATGTTTGTCATCTACGCACAAGATGTAGTATTTTTAAGTTTTACTCAATGCAACAAATTGTATGACTATGCTCTCAAATGTATAATTTTTAATATGTTCGTGATTAATGTTTAGCATCCACTTTTTGGGAAGTGTTACTTTTTTTTCCGTTATTTTTTTGAGTAGTCATCATTCCTAATGGAGTGGTTTCCAAACAAGGAAGGTCTTGGATCTGTGATGACTGTGGTTAAAAAGAATGTCTCCCCAAATTAACAAAATTAGATGTCACATTCATCCCACATGCTTATTCAACTATTTTCATCAATCATTTTGTTAACTATTTCTATATCTGTAGGATGATTAAACAGTACATGCATACCATGTGACTGTTCCTTCCACGTGTTGTAAATGCTTTAACCAATAAATCAGGTTAAAAACATTTCATATAGCTTTTAACTATAGACTTTCAAATGCCAATAGTAATAGGAAATCACCACCCTTTTCCCCCGATCATTAGGAAGAACCTTTTGGTAATGTGTCCTATGTGTTGCATTCTTGGGGGCTGAATCTAGCGTGGTACTTGGACCCAAGAAGGACAACCTGTATTGGCCCTGTAGTCAAGGTCCTCGTCTCGTAATGGTTGGTTCTCAGTAGTTGGGAGACACAATCTGTTAGTGTAACTAGATGAGAATTTAAAAAGTAATTTTGTTCATTGATCTCTGACATTTTATAGCAATAACTGGCAAATTACAGTGGTCCATAATGCACTGAAACATGAACAGGCACTTATGTATGTCGAGGTTATCTTAAGTGTCTGTATGAAATGGATATGCCCTTATTTGTTCTAACTGTTGAATTAAAAATCTTGGCATATTCTGAAGCAGTTTCATTCCTGAGAAGAAAGTGTATGATAAAGATTGTTTGGATAGGGAGAGTGAGTATGCAGAATCTCTTGAGTTGAAAATGTGTTTGGACCTGACTTGTGACTTGGCACAAGTGTCCCACAAGGGTGGGAACCAACTGAAACATTCATGCCTCTACATAATTAGCTTTTTCATTTTTTTTATTTTTATACTTGTTCTTCAAACTAGACCATTATACTGTGAGAAACAGTTTTACATGCTAAAAATTGGATCAAAAATAAGAAAAATACAAAGTTAACACTTGATTGGTCCACCTTGGTATATGTAACACCTTTTCAACATGTCACTAAGGCTGTGTTTACACAGGCAGCCCAATTCTGATATTTTTATCCACTAATTGGTCTTCTGACTGATCACAGATCTTTTTCAGTGCTGATCTGATTTGTAAAAAGTTCTGAATTGGGCTGCTTGTGCAAATGCAGCCTGTGCTTTACGATAACCAAGACAACTAAAGTGCCAGTAGAAGCAGTGTTAAGGAAAAACTCCACAGGAGGAAGAAACCTCGGAACCAGAGAGATCCATACTCCCCTGGCTGTACTAGGTGGAAGTTGAGTCTTAACACCAACTAAGTCAGACAGTTGACACTAGACCCACTCCAATTTGCATAGCGCCCCAACAGAACACGCAATCTCAATTGCACTCCACGCAATCTCAATTGCACTCCACACTGCCCTCACCCACCTAGATAAGAGGAATACCTAAGCATTGACTACAACTCGGTATTCAACACCATTGTCCCCTCCAAGCTCATCACCATGCTTAGGACCCTGGGACTGAACACCTCCCTCTACAACTGGATCCTGGACTTCCTGATGGGCCGACCCCAGGTGGTGAGGGTAGGCAACATTATCTCCGCCACGCTGACCCTCAACACGGTGCTACATGAAAATGGGGGGGGGGGGCACACACCCACATCGACGGGGCTGGAGTGGAGCGGGTCGAGAGCTTCAAGTTCCTTGGTGTCCATATCACTAATAACATAAAATGGTCCACACACACATGCAGGGTCGTGAAGACAGCGCCTCTTCCCCCTCTCGAGGTTGAAAAGGTTTGGCATGAGCCATCAAAAAGTCCTACAGCTGTACCATTGAGAGCATCTTGACTGGCTGCATCACTACTTGATATAGCAATAGCACCGCCCTCGATCGCATGGCGCTACAGAGGGTGGTGTGGATAGCCCAGTATATCACTGGGGTCGAGCTCGGTGCCATCCAGGACCTCTATATCAGGCGGTGTGAAAGGCCCGGAAAAGCATTAGATCATATGTTCTCTGCTTCCGCACAGCAAGCACTACTGGTGCAACAAGTCTAACACCAACATTCTCCTGAACAGCTTCTATCCCCATCCCGTTAGACTGCTAAATAACTAACAAAATGGCTACATGGACTGAGTTGACCTTTGTATTGTTTTCTTATATTTGCAGTCTCTACACACACTAATACTCCAACACACATACACTCACACATAAATGTATACTGACTCACATACATGCTGCTGCCTAGCCACCTTCCCCTATACATACAGTATTCACAGCCCTTGACTTTTCCCGACTTTTCCCACATTTTGTGTTAGATTGAATTTAAAATGGATTAAATTGTGATTGTCACTGGCCTACACACAATACACCATAATGTCAAAGTGGATTTTTTTAAAACAAATTAATAAAAATGAAAAGCTGAAATGTTTTGAGTCAATAAGTATTCAATCCATTTAATGGCAAGCCTAAAGTTCAGGAGTAAAAAAAAATCACTTAAGTTACATGGACTTATGTTTAACATGATTTTTGAATGACTACCTCATCTCTGTACCCCACAAATAAAATGAACTGTAAGGTCTTCAGTTGAGCAGTGTATTTCAAACAGATTTAACCACAAAGACCAGGGAGGTTTTCCAATGTCTCGTGAAGAAGTGCACCCATTGGTAGATAGGTAAAAAAGAAAAAATACTGACATTGAATATCCATTTGAGCATAGTGAAGTTAATTACACTTTGGATGCTGTATCAATACACCCAGTCACTACAAAGATACAGGCGTCATTCCTAACTCAGTTGGAGAAAGAAACCGCTCAGGGATTTCACCTGGAGGCCAAAGGCGAATTTAAAACTGTTAGTTGATTGGCTGTGATAGGAGAAACCAGATAGCGGCTCAACATTGTAGTTACTCCACAATACTAACCTAATTAACAGAGTGAAAAGGAAACCTGAACAGAATAAAAAAATATTCCAAAACATGCATCCTGTTATGTGTATGCTTATAAATTGTTAAGGACTGGGGAGTTAATGAAAAAACTGAACGGAGCCAAGCACAGGCAAAATCCTTGATGAAAACCTGGTTGTCTTCTGTCCACCAGACACTGGGAGAAGAATTCACCTTTCAGTATGACAACCTAAAACACAAGGCCAAATCTACACAGGCGTGTTGCTTACCAAGAACACAGCGAATGTTCACGAGTGGCCGAGTTACAGTACTGACTTAAATCTACGACAAGACTTGTAAATGGCTGTCTAGCAACGATCAACCACCAATTTTACTGCGCTTGAAGAGCTGAGAGACTTTAATAAAAACACGTTTTCACTTTGTCATTATGAGGCAGTGTGTAGATGGGTGACTTACATTAATCTTGAATTCAGGATGTAACAAAATGTTGAGTAAGTCAAGCGGTATAAATACTTTCTGAAGGCACTATCTACCTCGTTGATCCAGTATCCCTAGACATTATAAATCGTACTCCAACCGTCCCTGTATTTAGTATGCTTACTTTGTGTTCTTATTTGTATAGCTTGTGTTTTTGTTCTACCTTATTTTTTAGTATTACATGGTTATTGATGACTGCATTGTTGGGCTTAGTGCTTGCAAGAAAGGCTTTTCACTGTACTTGTGCACGTGACATCGAAACATAAAACACTGGTAAGGAAACAGTTGAGGGTGTATGACCGTACCAGTTCAGACAACTGTCAATTACACAAATATAGAAAACAAAAGCATCGACAAACAAGAGATCACAGCCCAAACATCTTTGTTTACCAATAAAGTTTATTTCACAACCAACAAAACGGTTTAGCGTTTTCCTCCAACGCGAGGTGCATTGACCTTCATTTGCTTTGCCACCTTGGGTTTGGGTGCAGCCTTGGCAGGGGCCTACAGAGGGAGACAAAGTACTCATAGATTAGACAAAGTACTAACCACCCGTGGAATCCCAATTCAGTACCCGACCACAGTGCTAGGGTTATGCAGTTAATCACAGCTCTTGATAAACCACTTGGTACCATTAGAATGCCAAGCATAAATTAAAACCATAGGTGCCATTTATGGCAGATGTTCAGCAATACGAGGTGTCCAAGAACAGCAATGTGAAGCAAATATATTTTATTTAACTCGGCAAGTCACTTCAGACCAAATTCTTATTTTACAATAATGGCCTACCACGGCAAAACCTAACCTGTACGACACTGGACCAATTGTGCACCGCCCTATGGGACTCCCGATCACAGCAAGTTGTGATACAGCCCGGGATCGAACCAGGGTCCTTAGTGATGCCTCTAGCACAGATGCAGTGCCTTAGACCGCTGCCCCACTCGGGAGCAGAGAGTGATGCAATTGAGTGCGTAAAGAGCCATTTCCCATTCCCTCTTCTGCAACATGACTGCTGTGGAGAACGTGCAGCATCTTGCTATACGGTCAGTTGCGGAAGTCGACCCAACACTGCCATTTATTTATTATTTTTCTATTTTTATCCCCTTTTCTCCCCAATTTTCGTGGTATCCAATCGCTAGTAATTACTATCTTGTCTCATCGCTACAACTCCCGTACGGGCTCGGGAGAGACGAAGGTCGAAAGCCATGCGTCCTCCGAAGCACAACCCAACCAAGCCGCACTGCTTCTTAACACAGCGCGCCTCCAACCCGGAAACCAAACGCACCAATGTGTCGGAGGAAACACCGTGCACCTGGTCCCCTTGGCTGGCGCGCACTGCGCCCGGCCCGCCACAGGAGTCGCTGGAGCGCGATGAGACAAGGATATCCCTACCGGCCAAACCCTCCCTAACCCGGACGACGCTAGGCCAATTGTGCGTCACCCCACGGACCCCCCGGTCACGGCCGGCTGCGACAGAGCCTGGGCGCGAACCCAGAGACTCTGGTGGCGCAGCTAGCACTGCGATGCAGTGCCCTAGACCACTGCGCCACCCGGGAGGCCAATACTGCCAATTTGTAAGCCAAAGTGTACCTTTAAAGGGGCAATGAGCAGTTGAAACACTTACACCCTACCCTGCCCGTTTCAGTAAAAAGCTGAGGGATGGGCTGAAAAAAATGCAACAACTAAAATTCAGACCTATGGATGCAAGGACTGACCATCCATGATATCACAATTATAGTTAACCATGTTGAGGCTGTATAGTGTTTTACATACACTTTTTTACCAAAATTAGAGTAAAATTTCATATTTTAGGTTCTGATTAGGTACGGCAGTTAAACTACGCTCATGCGACATAAGTGATATTCAAGAAATAAATGAGAACATTCATTTATAAGTACAAAATTGTATGTAGCAATTGCTGATTGTCCCTTTAAAAATGTAGAAATCTGAATTTCACAGATACATGAAAAAAGAGAAACCTTGCTGTGTTTAATAAATGCAGGTCATAAAGGTTTCTTACTTTCTGACAGGCTTCTGAACAATCAGATTCACACCGTCATATAAACACATATCTATATATCTATCTTACCTTAGCACCAGCGGCAGATGGCTTCTTGGTTGTCTGCTTTGCCTTCTTGGCCTCCTTGGCAGCTCTGAAGACCAGAATGATATAAATTAGGCCCATTCCACACAAGCAAAACAAGACACTGGAGTCCAGACTGCAGAAATAACAAGTGATGAGTAAATAAAACCTGACTGACAATTCACCGTTCCATCTCACATTTAAAACAGTCTCACAGTAAGGTGACAGTGTCACAGTGTGAACAGCAGCTAAATGTGCTTCGCATGTCAAACTTGACAGAAACGTACTTTTTAAACACCACACAATAAGAGCCCCACAGCAGTACAGTTCACTTATTTGGCACCAACATGCCAGCCATTGCCATTTTACATCTAAAGAAACGTTTCTGGTGAAGCGTGGTTGAGTCGGGTCCTCACCTGATGGCTTGCTCACGCTGGGCCTTGCGGACCTCAGGCTTCTGGTTCCTCTTGGCCATGATCTCAGCCAGGGAGGCGCCGGTGATGGCCCTCTGGAACTTCACAGCACGACGTGTGCGCTTCTTCGTCACCTCTTCCTGTTAGCACAGGAAATAGACAACATGCAGTCAGGAACATCATGACCACATTCAGGATCAGTTATGGGCAGTTTGGTAGTGTTGATGAGTATCAATAGGCACAACACAGGAGAAATACAGACATTTAAGTGTCACTCGTGTAGCTGAACTAGACCTATATGAAAACTCATTGACAGTAACAATCACACAGATGTATTCACATTACTGCAAACCACTAACATCTTTCTCACATATAAAGGTTTGTAGGAGAGTATGGAGGCTGACCAGTGGTAAGGAGTCAAAGACTTCACAGAGCCAGTACTATGATCTCCAGTGGCTCTATGGCCACAGGTGTGTGGAGTGAGCACTGCCGACAAGCTGTAAGACACAGCCTGGCGACGGTACATAACGCAGATGACAACCACGCACACGTCACACCCGCAGCCAAAAACAAAAAGGCACATCATGTCTTAACTAAGGTTATATTATCTGCGTTTGGGGCGGAATATTACAATAACTAGCTAGGTACTTACAGATTGGCCCTTCTTGTGTTTGCGCCTGTACAGCACAGTCCAGTTGATCTGTCTGGGGTTCCTCTTAGCCAGGAAGGCAGACTCACACTTAGCATTCAGGAACTGGAAAACCTGGGAAAGACAGAGTGTGTTTTAAACTACACATTAGTGAGATGTAGCATATTATTATTATTGCGGTTAACCGTGAGAAACCAAACCCTACTAAATCGCATTAGAGGAAGGAAGAGTAGCCATATCGCCGTACCTTTCCGTCTATCCTGGCGTATCGGACGCCATGGCCGGGGTATATTTTATACCCGCTGAAACTGCACAGCTCGACCCTGTAGCGGATTAAGATAAATCATGAATAGATGATCAACGTGTACTTGTGTAAAAAAAGTCTTTTTTATTGGTAAAAGTGTTAATTTAAACATTTGATGGCAATAGATATTATTCCGTTAACTCACTTCATGATGGCTGAGGAGGACACAAAACCGGAAAGAAAGATGGCGGAAACGGAAACGAAGTTATAGGTGAGATTTCATAATTATTTATTTTAAAAATCTATGGATTTTTATCTACACATCATGTATTTCATTACATCCAGTCAGGATCAGTATTTTGATCTTCAAATATGAATTTTGTTTATAAAAAAGTATTTGACCAATCAGCAACTAGATAGGTTGCTTGGCGTTAACACAAGCGGGAAGTATGGCGATGATAGAAAGGCAAGCCAAAGGACCCGATCAACAAATTGAACAAAATGAAGGTATTTTTCTTTTTTATAGATATGTTTGTACCATCATGCTTTTTTTTCGTTTCATATTGGGATTGCTATCAAGTGTAAATCTATTGAGATCTCTTTCCCACCTGTTTATCAACAGCGCCCTGCACTGCAGTAAAGCTTAGTGTAGTTTTTTTAAGCCAAGCATAGTGGTCCTTTAATGACAAACGGACATTTTTGAACTACATATTCCAATCAATTCTAAGCGTTCTTTCTGTTGTTTTCGCCGGAGGTCTCTAAAACAGTTGAGCTTTGGCAAGCAGGCTAGCGTAGCGAGTTTGGTGCAGCCTCGTATATTCTGCGCGAAATGGGAGTATCAGATTTGACTTTTGACACAACTGGTGAGTGCATGACAGCTACCTTCGTGTGACGTTTGACATTGTAGGGCAACGATTTTGTGAACATACGTATGTTTCAATGATTGGTTCTGTCCTACGTTAGCTAGCTCAAACTACTGACTGTAGCTAGCTACCCATCCTTTCATTATCAAATAGTCCAGAGTCATTTGTATTTCTTTATTTCACCTTTATTTAGGTGAATGCGTTCAGGACTGGATTGTTTTCAGTAGAGCTATGCTGCATTGCATATGTGAAATTGTTTTCACTGTCCGACCAATAATCCCAATACCATGCTGGATTTTCACACCCAGAATTTCTTTATGTCCTTTATGTACTGCTATAACAGCTATTCAATCAACAGAGTGAAGGTGAATGAATCAACATCCCTCAGACTAAGTCTGCCCAGTATAAATAAACTGTATGATAGTGATCAACTGCAGTTCTCCAAGATGGCTTCCATGATTCAGTTGTATCCTTTTCCGTATCTAGCTAGAGGCTGTGTCTACAGTATGTACATAGTAGATTTATAAGCTTGCCTCCCTAGTTGCTGTTGTCCTCCTCTGTATGGATCATACTGTTTCTATGTATTGTTCGTGTTCATGGTGATACTACCAACATGTGCATAATAGATTATACATCCATCCACGCCCATGTTTTTATGTTTCTCTCTGTTTCCCCTTTTAGGTCCAGTGCGGGACCTGTCATTGCAGGGTCTGCAGAAACTGGAGCCCAGTTTCACCTGCTCTGATGAAACACACACACTCATTCTGGACCGGAACCACATCATGAAACTGGACCATCTGGAGAGGAGCCGAGGCCTCCAACAGGTAGACCTTTCTATCCAAGCACATTTGATGGAATCTGGTCAACTTAATTGTTGAACATTGTTGAATTCCTCCGATTTATTTGTAAATGGGCATTTACTAGTTGTTGCAAACTTGCAATGCACCAAATTGGGTTGGATTAGTTCCCTCTATATTGTCTTGCTGTCTTATTCTGCCTCTGTCTGTTCTGTGCTGGGCAGCTATCAGTTGCTGGTAACCGCCTGGTGCGGATGATGGGTGTGTGTCGTCTAACCGAGCTGAGAGTTCTAAACCTGCCCAATAACAGTATTGGCTATATTGAAGGGCTGAGAGACCTGCCACACCTGGAGTGGCTCAACCTGTCAGGCAACAACATCAAGGTGAGGGGAAGAAAGTGGACAATGTACTCCCTCCATAATATGTTCATTTTGTCTCCTGATCATGCAATTTGGATATCCACTTTTCACTCAGGTCATTGAGCAGCTCAACAGCTGTGTGGCTCTCCAACACTTGGACGTGTCTGACAACAACATCTCCAACATTGGTGATCTTACCAAGCTGTTAGCCTTAAAGGTGAGAACAGGTCTTGCCTCATGACTTTTCAGAGTTATGGGGATGCAGATAGAATTCTGGAGCATTAAGCAGGACAGTTTTTCTGTGGTGTTGTTTGACAGGCTGTTATTTCTTTTGCAGACCCTTCTCCTTCATGGTAACAGCATTACGACGCTACGGACTGTCCCCACTCATTTGCCCGCCCATCTGTCCATCCTCTCCCTGGCAGAGAATGAGATCAGAGACCTCAACGAGGTAAAGACCCTGCTTTTTTGTCCCTTTGCACTCTCTACTTTCTCTCTTTGCTCTCGTTTTGTCTTTGCACTCTCACCTGCTCTGCTTTTAACAAGAATCTCTTTCCTACTTCTCTCCCACTTGCTTGTCTCTATTTCTCTCTCTCTCTCTACCTCCCACAGGTCTCCTACCTGGCACCCCTCCATGACCTGGAACAGCTCTCCATTATGAGTAACCCCTGCATCATGGCAACCCCCTCGTTGCCTGGATACGACTACCGGCCGTACATCATGAGCTGGTGCCTGAACCTGAAGATCCTGGACGGATACTTGGTGTCACAGAAAGAAGGGTGAGACCAGGTCCAGAACTCCAGTGAAGTTAAAAATGCTAACTGCAGGGGAAGGAAGGTAGAATTGATTGACATTAAGGTTTGCCCTATTGCCCGGTGAAAGTGATCGGAGCAGTCGAGCATGTTGAGCCAGATCTGAGGTGATTTTATTTTACTGGTAACAAACAAAATGCAAGTAGTCTGTGTGTGGGTGAAAATAGCTTGTTACATTTTCAGGCAAGTAATCATAATCTTCAGGCAACCAAAATCTACTTCTGACTTGCCCAAAGGGCGAGTGCCTTTCAGACCATAATGTCAATCCCTGGGTAGAGAAATGGGCTGGTGACTGCAAGGTTGCTGTGTCGTACTATGCAGTTATAACATCAAAGTGTTGAGTAATGATCACTTGAAAACAAAGGAGAGCCACACACTCTAGGAGCTCAGATGCAAAAATGTAATGTCCAACGTTTCGACAGCCAAGCTGTCTTCATCAGGATATAATCACAAACACTGAGGGATGACTCCTTTATATAGTGTCAAAAGACACACAGATGTCTGTAATCATGGCCAAATGTGGCCTAATATCATTGGTTAATTCTCAAATATAAAAATGGCATACAAAGAACGCCATACAAAAAACAAAACAAAAGCATACGGTCATAGATTCATTTTAGACTACACGAGCTTACAAGCAATTACAATGGCAAAGTCACAATAATCACAAGAATGGCTTCAGATCAAAGTCTACGTTGAGACCGAAGGGTTATGAAGAGTAATGAACACTATCAATGCTGGTCAATAATGTCTCTATTGTTTGCGATCTCAGGTTGAAGGCGGAGTGGCTGTACAGCCAGGGCAAAGGTCGCTCGTACCGGCCAGGCCAGCATGTGCAACTGGTCCAGTACCTTGCCACCGTGTGCCCTTTGACCTCCACGTCAACCCTGGAGACGGCAGAGGATGCCAAGCTGGAGAAGATCCTCAGCAAGCAGAGGTAGGACAATACATCCACAGCTGGCAGAGGTAGGACAATACATCCACAGCTGGCAGAGGTAGGACAGCGCCTCCACAGCTGGCAGAGGTAGGACAGCGCCTCCACAGCTGGCAGAGGTAGGACAGCGCCTCCACAGCTGGCAGAGGTAGGACAGCGCCTCCACAGCTGGCAGAGGTAGGACAGCGCCTCCACAGCTGGCAGAGGTAGGACAGCGCCTCCACAGCTGGCAGAGGTAGGACAGCGCCTCCACAGCTGGCAGAGGTAGGACAGCGCCTCCACAGCTGGCAGAGGTAGGACAGCGCCTCCACAGCTGGCAGAGGTAGGACAGCGCCTCCACAGCTGGCAGAGGTAGGACAGCGCCTCCACAGCTGGCAGAGGTAGGACAGCGCCTCCACAGCTGGCAGAGGTAGGACAGCGCCTCCACAGCTGGCAGAGGTAGGACAGCGCCTCCACAGCTGGCAGAGGTAGGACAGCGCCTCCACAGCTGGCAGAGGTAGGACAGCGCCTCCACAGCTGGCAGAGGTAGGACAGCGCCTCCACAGCTGGCAGAGGTAGGACAGCGCCTCCACAGCTGGCAGAGGTAGGACAGCGCCTCCACAGCTGGCAGAGGTAGGACAGCGCCTCCACAGCTGGCAGAGGTAGGACAGCGCCTCCACAGCTGGCAGAGGTAGGACAGCGCCTCCACAGCTGGCAGAGGTAGGACAGCGCCTCCACAGCTGGCAGAGGTAGGACAGCGCCTCCACAGCTGGCAGAGGTAGGACAGCGCCTCCACAGCTGGCAGAGGTAGGACAGCGCCTCCACAGCTGGCAGAGGTAGGACAGCGCCTCCACAGCTGGCAGAGGTAGGACAGCGCCTCCACAGCTGGCAGAGGTAGGACAGCGCCTCCACAGCTGGCAGAGGTAGGACAGCGCCTCCACAGCTGGCAGAGGTAGGACAGCGCCTCCACTGCTGGCAGAGGTAGGACAGCGCCTCCACTGCTGGCAGAGGTAGGACAGCGCCTCCACTGCTGGCAGAGGTAGGACAGCGCCTCCACAGCTGGCAGAGGTAGGACAGCGCCTCCACAGCTGGCAGAGGTAGGACAGCGCCTCCACAGCTGGCAGAGGTAGGACAGCGCCTCCACAGCTGGCAGAGGTAGGACAGCGCCTCCACAGCTGGCAGAGGTAGGACAGCGCCTCCACAGCTGGCAGAGGTAGGACAGCGCCTCCACAGCTGGCAGAGGTAGGACAGCGCCTCCACAGCTGGCAGAGGTAGGACAGCGCCTCCACAGCTGGCAGAGGTAGGACAGCGCCTCCACAGCTGGCAGAGGTAGGACAGCGCCTCCACAGCTGGCAGAGGTAGGACAGCGCCTCCACAGCTGGCAGAGGTAGGACAGCGCCTCCACAGCTGGCAGAGGTAGGACAGCGCCTCCACAGCTGGGCTGTGAGGCCAACAGCTGTTCGATGAGGTCAACTATCACACTGGCAGTGGATATGTTCTCCTCCCTGTGATCACTTGGAAAAAGCTCTAGTTATAAATACAACCCATTGTTACAAACCAGCTGACCCTAAACTGGATCAATGTGCCTCTGTGTCTTTTCTGCTTAGTTTTGGTCATTTAACTTTTTATTTTTTAAAGGAGGTACCGCAATGTATCTTTTAAGGCGTCATCTCTCCTTTGAATCCCATTACTTTAACCAGGGGTCCTGTGTATATCTCCAGGTTCCACCAGAGGCAACTCCAGCAGCAGACCCAAGGGGGTTCCCCCAGCCCTCCCCGCCCCACCCAGCTGGATGTGGAGACTCACAGCCCCTGTCATGTGCCCCCACTAGGGGGAGCCAGAGAGGCAGACAGAGCCACAACGCCTGTGACTGCCTCACCAGCCAGACAGACAGGTAGCAGATGATGAACTCTACCTGTTTTGTATTTTTTTGTTTCTGTAAATTCTGTAACTCTCAGTGTGTGTAAATCTCAAATTTTCCTCTCTCTTCTGTGTGTGTGTGTGTGTGTGTGTGTTCAGAGCCAGCGATCCTGCAGATAAACACCTGGCTGGGCTGCGAAGCCTCCCAGGCGGGCGCACCACCTCTCCGTGGCCCCAGGGGTATGGAGGACCGTCTCTACCTGGAGGACGTTCAGAGCCAGACAGACGAAGATAAACTCACCGGCAGTCTGCTCTCCTCTGAGTCCACCTTTCTACCTGTCACCTCTGACCCCGCCCGCTCTGACAGCGAGGATGAAACTGAAACATTTGAGCCTGACTCACTGGCGCCTGAACACCCCATCCGTCCCAAAAAGACCTTTCCTGAAAAGACCCAACACGCACCCTTGGAAAGGGAGATGGAGAATAGAGTGAAGGAGGTAACGGGAGAAAGGGTGTCAGCTGACAGCCCACTCACCTGTACCTTAACCTCAACCGCCAGTCCACCTGTGACGGCAGGTGACCAATCACAGACCAATGACAGCGCTCCGCTCCAGGGAGCATACTCAAACTGCGTTGCTGCAGATGTGAGGGTGGGATCTAAGCAGGAAGAGGAAGTGGTGTTGAGATGTGATAGGCTGGGCCGCTGTGAGGCGGACAGGGCAGCCGTCAGGATCCAGGCATGGTGGAGAGGAATGTGGGCTCGGCGTAGCCACCCTCTGGCCAAAGAGGTCCGGTGTGAGATCCGCCTGCGCAGGATGCAGGAGCACATAATCTTCCTGTCTGGAGAGTTGGAGAGGTACGAAAGAGACCTCAATCAATCCAAGGGTTGCTTTCTGATTCTCTGCCCTTATCCAGAAGTGTGCACTTGTTCACTCCCCCTCATGCATTTTAAAGCATTGGATTGGTGCATACATGGCTGGAGGGAGTTTCCACAATATTCCTCACACCAGTCCTATCTTTTTAAATACATGAGCGGGAGTGTACGAGTGCACACTTCTCGAAGAAGGGTAGAGAATTGGAATGTAGACCCGGACCACCACGTCAGGCTAGAGAAGTAGGTTTCTAGCAGAGGAGGCTGCTGAGGAGAGGACGGCTCATAATAATGGTTGGAACGGAGCAAATGGAATGGCATCAAACATATGGAAACCATGTATTTGATACTATTCCACTAATTCCTCTCCAGCCATTACCACAAGCCCGTCCTCCCCAACCTCCTGTCATTTCTAGAAAAACTGGCAAGACAATCTCCATACAAAACCATTGTCACTAGAAAGAGCAGACATTTAGCCTTTTGTAAGCAGTGCACAAAGAGCCTTGTCTTTAGACACACTTCAGAATATATACTCAACAAAAATATAAAGGCAACATGTAAAGTGTTGGTTTCATGAGCTGAAATAAAAGATCCCAGACAAGCACAAAAAGCTTATTTCTCTCAAATGTTGTGCACAAGTTTGTTTACTTCCCTGTTAGTGAGCATTTCTCCTTTGCCAAGATAATCCATCCACCTGACAGGTGTGGCATATCAAGAAGCTGATTAAACAGAATTATCATTACACAGGTCCCCCTTATGCTGGTGACAATAAAAGGCCACTCTAAAATGTGCAGTTTTGTCACACAACACAATGCCAAATATGTCTCAAGTTTTAAGGGAGCGTGCAATTGCATCAGAATATAGCTATAGCTATTAGAACATTGGATGCCTTGGGGATATGTTGTCCCTGCAACAGGTAACTTCACAGTCTTTCAACACTTCTAATGGCACAGCCAGATAGTTCTGAAGTATGAAGGTATCTAGCCTTTTATGTTGAATTTCATGTATATCAGGCAAATGCATATGTCAAGTACTTCCAACTAAACTTTGTTGTTTGTGTACAGGGTGCGCAAGCACCACGAAGAGGAGAGGTTACAGAGACTGGTACAGGAGGAGGCTGTGAACTTTCTATGGGGTCAGGTCAGTAATACACTAATCTCTCATAGACTGACTACGTAAACATAAATGGTACCGTAGAGGTGTCACGATACAACGGGATGCGTGAGATTACAAGCAGCATTAGTTATGGTGCTTTGGACCAATCAACTTGCAAAGAGAGAGGGTGGAGCTCTTCATCTCATCTCTTAACACGTATGGCTTGAACCAGAACTAAATCAAGCATCTGACCAATTACGCAAGACTTTAGTTCTGGGTTAACTGAGATTAGTGATAAACAAGGTCATGGATCAATCAGATTCAGATTCACGCTCACACACCCTTTCTTACTCCTCCCCATCTCTCTGCAGCTTCAGTACATGCAGCAGTGGCAGCGTACTGTGGAGGCGCAGCTGGCCAGTGTGGCTCAGGCTGGGTCATCTCCTGCGCCAGCTCTGACCCCCGGGCTCTGTGGCCCTCCAGCTCTTCGGCTCCCTCTGCCTGTGGCCTTCAGCACTGCAGACGCGGCCTGCACAGACCTCTCCTTCCCGGACTCGGGCTTCCAGTTCACAGGGGAACAGCAGGCGCGGCAGGAAGACACCTTCCTGAGCTGTGGAACGGGCGACTCTATGGAGACTGTGCGGGCGCTGGCCTTGGGGGGGTCCCTGGCTCCTGGTGGTGGGGGGGACAGTCAGGACTGCAGTCTGCTGGAGCAGTACCTGTCCTCTGTGCAACAGAGAGAGGCGGAGGAGGGGGGTGCCAGCGACAGAACAGGCACACCACAGCCCCCCTCACCCCTCTCACCGGCCGAAATGGAACAGCCTGACTCCAACACTCAGAACAACGCCCAGAGTGAAGACACAGAGCAGCAACAAACACTGGGAGGTCCAATCTGAAGTGCCTGTCCCTCTCCTGGTCTTCTGGGATTAGCTAAGAGACTGCCCATAATCTCAGTCCACCTGTGCTGATGAATGTTATTGATGGCTCTAACAGCGCCTCTAAGAACTTACTGACTCACATCCATATAACGAGTGGTATATGGACTCAAGGATGTGGATATGTTTGTATAGCCCGGATGATTTTTCTCCCTTTAATTCTCTTGGACAATGCTACATTGTTCATTGTCATGATCTGTCAGTCAGTTTGGCTAATGCTTGCTTCACTTACGTCAGGGAGACGCGGGAATGGCAGTTCCAACTCCCGGCACCCCTGGTTTTTCCCCACGCGGCCGACACGCAATCTTATATTGCTGCGATTTAATGGTCATCTGCGGTGTGTCCCGATGTTAAGGGATTGCATGGCGGAAGAAAAGAATCTCCAGGAGTATCAGATAGAACTAGAATTCACATATATAAGTGCTGCTACTCGGTCGTCTTAAATCTCCTCAATGTCAATCTACCTTTAAGTAGAAACAGATTGGCTACAGTTCAGGCTAGACAGCTTGGCTCAAAATGTAATTCCAATTTCTCCTGTATTTAAATGCCTCAATCTATCCTTGTATTCCTGCAGGTGAGTGAGAGGACCAGGTCTGGACTAGATGATTTGGCGTGAATGTAAATATCACAGCTTTCTGAGAAGGTAGTTTAGTTGCTGAGAATGGTTTGTACTAGACACTGAAATGTATCTCCAGGTTAAATGCAAATTGTAAAAAAGATTTGAAAAAATCTGGTGCTCTATGTTTACACAATAAAATGTTTTCTTTAACATTGGTTTGTTAAATTGAGTATGGCTTTTCCCTCAACTCACTGAAACTACAGTTCCTTCAGAAAGTATTCATCTCCCTTGACTTATTCCACATTTTGTTACAGCCTGAATTCAAAATGGATTAAATTTATATTTTTCGCACCCATCTACACACAATACCACATAATGACAAAGTGAAAACATGTTTTTAGATTTTTTTTTTAACAAATGTTTTGAAAATGAAATACAGAAATATCTCATAAGTTTTCACACCCCTGAGTCAATACATGTTAGAATCACCTTTGGCAGCGATTTATAGCTGTTAGTCTTTCTGGATAAGTCTGTAAGAGTTTTGCACACCTGGATTGTACAGTATTTGCCCATTTTTATTATTTTTAAACGTCTTCAAGCTCTGTCAAGTTGGTTGTTGATCATTGCTAGAAAGACATTTTTAAGTCTTGCCATAGATTTTCAAAACGATTTAAGTCAACTTTTACTAGGCCACTCAGGAACATTCAATGTTGTCTTGGTTAGCAATATTTGGCCTTGTGTTTTAGGTTATTGTCCTGCTGAAAGGTGAATTCATCTCCCAGTGTCTGTTGGGAAGCCGACTGAACCAGGTTTTCCTCTAGGATTTTGCTTGTGCTAGGTTCTATTCAATTTATTTTTATCCCAAAAACCTCTGTAGTCCTTGCCTATGACAAGCATACCCATAACATGGGTATCCACCACCATGCTTGAAAATATGAAGAGCAGTACTCAGTGATGTGTTGGATTTGTCCCAAACATAATGCTTTGTATTCAGGACATAAAGATAATTGCTTTGCCACATCTTTTGCAGTATTACTTTAGTGCCTTGTTGCAAACAAGATGCATGTTTTGGAGTATTTTTTTTTCTTCCTTCTTTTCACTCTGTCATTTAGGTTAGTATTGTGGAGTAACTACAATGTTGTTGATCCCTCAGGTTTCTCCTGTCATATTCCTTACACTTTGCAACTGTTTTAAAGTCACCACTGGCCTCATGGTGAAATTCCTTCCTCTCCGGCAAATGAGTTAGGAAGGACGCCTGTATCTTTGTAGTGACTGGGTGAATTGATACACCATCCAAAGTGTAATTAATAACTTCACCATACTCAAAGGGATATTCAATATCTGCAAAAGAAAGTATACCAACACGGTCCCATCTTTGCAAAGCATTGGAAAACCTCCCTGGTCTTTGTGGTTGAATCTGTTTGAAATTCACTGTTCGACTGAGGCACCTTAAAGATAATTGTATGTGTGGGGTAGAGATGAGGTCGTCATTCAAAAATCATGTTAAACACTTATTTCACACAGAATGAGTCCATGTAATAAATGTGCTTAACAATTCACATATTTACTCCTGAACCTATTTAGGCTTGCCTTAACAAAGGCGTGGAATACTTATCTACAAACAATTCCACTTTGACATTGTGGGGTATTGTGTGTAGGCCATTGACACAAAATCTCAATTTAATCAATTTTAAATTCAGGCTGTAACACAACAAAATGTGGTAAAGTCAAGGGGTGTGAATAGTTTCTGAAGTCACTTGTATACCTAAACCTTAAAAGCCTCGATCACACCGACATTGTTTTGGGCAAAATGGTACGGTACCTACAGTAGCATCATCTGGATATGTGTGCAGCAAAGGTTCAACATTCACCTTCTGCTACCATTTCTGTCAAGCCGTCTACACATACAGTTTGACGAATACGTTCGATAAATCCCAACATATGCACCACACAGAACGCACTGCAACTGCCTCCGCAACGCAATGCTGCAAGGCAACGCAGCGTTCCACTGGAAATGAATGTACTTTTGGTGTACCGAAATGCATCTTACTGTCGGTGTGACCGAGGCGTTAATCTAACCTTAACCTTAATTTATTTCGACCCCTATGTCTACGCATGTTTTTTTACCCTCCATCTTTGGTCACCTGACTCTTCCTTGTCTGTCATTCTCACTTTATGTATCTGTGTTTATTTTATCTGTCACTTTTCTTCTTGTATCTATTTCCCTTTCACAGACCACAAACCTCCTCAGGCCAATTCCAAACCCCTTAAACACCAAACGTATATTACCCCAACTCCATCTAAACCACCGCCCAATGTGCCTCGTTTCCGTTTCTGTACGAGAATTAAATAAATATAACGGGACCTTTCACTTTCTGGGTCCGTCTGTGAACGCACTCATTCTGCCTTTTCACTGATGCCCCATGGTGACAGTATAACCCAGATCAGCAGTCAGTAATGTTATACATAATTGAATAACATCCATTGCAGGCCAGCCAACCTACAGTTCAGTTTACATGGATAAAAGCAACGGCATAATTTGTATATTCTAACAACCAAAATAGCGGTATGCTGGGTCAAATAAATTCACAGAACAAAAAACATGTGGTCTCCACCACTAAGGTATAAAAAATAACATTCTACACTTGATTTCCAGTATATGTGCTTTAAGCCTAGCCAAAAAGGGGAGGGCTTTGTACGGATATGATCTTAAGGTGACGTTCTATCATATCTACAGCACTGCTTGGGGTAACTGCATTTCTCTGGAAGGCGATGTTGGCTTTAACCTTAAATTTAAACGGATGAATCTCGTTATGAAATCTGACAGATTCGTAAAACGACACAATGAGCTGATACGCGCAGTGGTGAACATGAATATGATTGGTGTCGTGTGACAGTGAGATCATCTCGAGCAACGCAAGTTTCAGTTCAACTAAGTAAGCATTTGCCATATTTTGCAATCTCACGTCAGATATGTGCATGTACAAGTAGCAAGCATAAGCAAGCTTGCTAGCTGGCTAGCTAGAAGAGCCAACACAGAAATCGTATTGGCTACACTAATTTAGCTAACGTTAGCTGCTAAGAATACTACAATATTTAGCTTGGTGGTTAACAAACATTTCCAACGATTTATATTCGTTCCTCTATACAGCTATGACGTGCAGCTGAGCAAACACTGCATCTAAAGTGTACAGCCCGTTCTGCCCTCCATCTGTTGACATCACTGTCTATGTTTTGTTACTGATAAATGTGTTTGGGAAAAATGATCCACGGACCGTGGTGGTAGGTTAGTACCAATGCTAGAGTATGTAGCCAACTGCAGGTAGCATGGAGTAATAAGGGTAAATCATTGCATGGTCTGCCCGGTATAGACATAGTTAGCAGTCCTATGGCTGGCTGTTCCAGAATATGCAACATCAACAAATACATTCACCGACTTCCAGTCATGTGACCAGAACAAGTGGATTACAAATCTTAGAACAGAGCAGCAATCTCGTGATACAGATATTTTTGCCTGAACAAAGTATTAACTTACTGGCTGGACATTGCTGCAGCAGTAGTAACTGTAAAGTGCTTTGTGAGCTATACTGCTGGCTAGTTGGATTGAGTAGTGTACTGAACGTTGGAATACCAAAGATATTACCTCAAATGAACCTGGATTCTCCACCCCAGAGCTAACATTTCAGTGATGTATGACTGCAAGTGCTTTCCCTTGCTGACTGTAGATTGACCTCACTTTTCATTATAATCAATGTGAGTGCTTCATAAAACAGGAAATCTGAATTGTTAACTTAGTGTTCCATGCTCTATGTAAATGCAAACACTTCCCCACTGTTGGCTTCTGACTCCTTTATGACTTTGCTTATGTCAGGGGGACTGGTAGTGGCATGACACCGTTGCCATGGGGACATCAGACCGTGAGACTGGGCCTGATCATGGGAGGCAGAAAGGGGGCACTGTTTGGAAGAACCTGTCCAAATACACCCCTATCTTCCTTTTGCTGGCCCTGTCGGGAATCATCTTCCTGTTGCGCAACATTCACACTCTTGAGGTGAGGAGGGGAAGGGGGAAAGGTATGTTTGTTGGCGTTGCTCTAGTAAGGGTTGGGGTGGGGCTTTACGTTCACTAGGTTGGGAGGGTTCAGATTGGTGGGGGTTGGACAAAGCATTCTGAAGGATCACCACAACTCTGTCTTCACTATTTCTAAGTGCGGAGGGGCTCAGTTAGTTTTTTCAGCAGGCCATTGAGGAACTCTAGCTCTATTGTGCAGCAGAGAGATGGCCATTGAGGAACTTGAGGTCTATTGTGCAGCAGAGAGATGGCCATAGAGGAACTTGAGGTCTATTGTGGAGCAGAGAGATGGCCATAGAGGAACTCGAGGTCTATTGTGGAGCAGAGAGATGGCCATAGAGGAACTTGAGGTCTATTGTGGAGCAGAGAGATGGCCATAGAGGAACTCGAGGTCTATTGTGGAGCAGAGAGGTGGCCATTGTGGAACTTGAGGTCTATTGTGGAGCAGAGAGATGGCCATAGAGGAACTCGAGGGCCATTGTGGAGCAGAGAGATGGCCATAGAGGAACTCGAGGTCTATTGTGGAGCAGAGAGATGGCCATAGAGGAACTCGAGGTCTATTGTGGAGCAGAGAGATGGCCATAGAGGAACTCTAGCTCTATTGTGGAGGAGAGAGAGAAAGAGAAAAAAACAGTTGTTTTCCTTGTATGAAACCATCCAGTCAAAGCTCAGCAACTCCCTTCCTTTCACTACCTCCTCTATTGTTTCCTAACTCCTTTTCCCCTTTGTGATGAATTTGTTGTTTATCATTAGCAATCATATTAAGGACAATGTCAACAAAATTGAACAGCAATAGGCCTATAAGCTGAACAACCACTTCAGCAGTGAGATGTGCTTTGATGTTTCTTCCTTTCTTCCACATTTCTTTATTTTAACCTTTTATTTAACTAGGAAAGTCAGTTAAGAACAAATTCTTATTTACAATGACGGCGGCCTACCAGAAGGCTTCCTGCGGGGACGGGGGCCTGGGATAAAAAATAAATTAAATATAGGACAAAACACACATCACAACAAGAGAGACAACACTACATAAAGAGAGACCTAAGATGACAACATAGCAAGGCAGCAACACATGACAACACAGCACGGTAGCAACACAACATAACAACAAGGTGACAACACAACATGGTAGAAACACAAAACATGGTACAAACATTATTGGGCACAGACAACAGCACAAAGGGCAAGAAGGTAGAGACAACAATATATCACACAGAGCAGCCACAACCGTCAGTAAGAGTGTCCATGATTGAGTCTTTGAATGAAGAGATTGAGATAAAACTGTCCAGTTTGAGTGTTTGTTGCAGCTCGTTCCAGTCGCTAGCTGAAGCGAGCTGGGAAGAGGAGCGACCCAGGGATGTGTGTGCTTTAGGGACCTTTAACAGAATGTGACTGGCAGAACGGGTGTTGTATGTGGAGGATAAGGGCTGCAGTAGATATCCCAGATAGGGGGGAGTGAGGCCTAAAAGGGTTTTATAAATAAGCATCAACCAGTGGGTCTTGCGACGGGTATACAGAGATGACCAGTTTACAGAGGAGTATAGAGTGCAGTGATGTGTCCTATAAGGTGTCCTATAAGGATTTTCTAACTTTGTACACTGCACTCTTTGAGAGAGGTAGTTCGCAAACCAGCCCAAAGACCCCTCAGAGACACCAATACTCCTTAGCCGGCCCACAAGAATGGAATGGTCTACCGTATCAAAAGCTTTGGCCAAGTCAATAAAAATAGCAGCACAATATTCCTTTGAATCAATTGCAATGGTGACATCATTGAGGACCTTTTAAGGTTGCAGTGACACATCCATAACCTGAGCGGAAACCAGATTGCATACCCGAGAGAATACTATAGACATCAAGAAATCCAGTCAGTTGATTATTGACAAGTTTTCCCAAAACTTTTGAATAACAGGGCAAAATAGAATTAGGCCTTTAACAGTAAGGATCAGCTTGATATCCCCTTTAAATAAAGGACGAACCGTGGCTGCCTTCCAAGCAATGGAAACCTCCCCAGAGAGGAGAGACAGGTTAAAAAGGTTGGAGATAGGCTTTGCGATGATAGAGGCAGCAACCTTAAGAAGAAAGGGTCTAAACCATCCGGCACAGATGTTTTTTGGGGGTCAAGTTTAAGGAGCTCCTTTAGCACCTTGGACTCAGTGACTGCCTGCAGGGAGAAACTTTGTAGCGGGGCAGGGGAAAAGAGGGAGAAGCATCAGGGCTTGTCGTGTTAGAAGGGGTGGGAGATGAGGAAGTGTTGGACGGGCAAGGAGGCATGGCTGAGTCAAATAGGAATCCTAACTTAATGAAGTGGTGATTAAAGAGCTCAGCCATGTGCTTCTTGTCAGTAACAACCACATCATCAACATTAAGGGACATGGGCAGCTGTGAGGAGAAGGGTTTATTCTCCAGATCTTTATCCGTTTTCCATAACTTCATGGGGTTAGACCCAGAGAGAGAGAGAAGGGCTCCTTAAAGTAACTAACTTTGGCCTTCTGGATAGCCTGAGTGCGCTTATTTCTCATTTGCCTGAACGATAGCCAGTCAGCCTGAGTATGCGTGTGCCGAGCATTTCGCCAAATGGAATTCTTGAGGTGGAGTAACTCCGCAAGATCACGGTCGAACCAGGGGCTGAACCTGTTTTTAATTCTTATTTTCTTTATGGGGGCGTGTTTATTAACAATACCACTGAAAATATCTAAAAAGAAGGTTCAAGCGTCTTCGACAAGCTGATTCTATACCATTTTACAGAGGCCAGTTCATGAAGGAAGGCTTGCTCATGAAAGTTTTTTAGCAAGCGTCTTTGACAAATCACGACATGTTGTTTCACTGAGCAGCCATTATGAACACAGGGTGTAAAACAGTGATCACTAAGGTCATTACAGAAAACACCAGACTGCTACCTATCAGGATTATGTGAGGATAATATCGAGGAGAGTAGCCTTTTCTCTGTGTTTGGAGTCATACCATGTGGAATTGGTAATAATCTGAGAAAGATTTAGGTAGTCCCATTGCTTTAGGACTTGGTCGGGTGACTTGGTCGGGTGGTTTAAGCCGATCCCAGTTTAGGTCACCAAGCAGGACAAATTCAGACTTAGTGTAAGGAGAGAACTTAGGGCAGGTAGGGTACAGGCCGGTGCTGATGGAGGACGATAGCACCCAGCAACAGTCAACAAAGAGCTATTTGAAAGTTTAATTCTTAAAACCAGCAAATCAAATTGTTTGGGGACAGACTTGGTGGAGACAACCTCGCACTGAAGGTGATCCTTGGTAAAGATCGCCACTCCCCCACCTTTGGAAGATCTGTCTTGCCGAAAAAGGTTAGAACCAGAAAGGTTAACATCAGTATTCAAAACACTCTTCCTTCCTTGATTAGTGGTAAGAGTGTTGGGCCAGTAACCAAAAGGTTGCTAGATCGAATCCCCGAGCTGACAAGGTAAAAATCTGTCGTTCTGCCCCTGAACGAGGCAGTTAACCCACCGACACTTTCAATGGATCCATTTTAGGTAATAATCTTCTGGTGTTAACGTGCAGAAAACCCAGGCTTTTTTGAGAGGAGAAATCAGTGAAGCAGATATCAGCGCACAAGTCAGAATTGGGGCTACAACAGTAGATGGGCCACGGTGTACATGCACATTTCCAGATATCATCAACAGTAATACAATCAAGGCACGGCAGAGGACAGGGAGAGCTCTGCAGTGCTGATTTATGACATCTGAATGTGCATCACATGGCAAAAATATATTGTACAGCAATTTCATCAGGTAACATGAATACAAAGCTGATGAGAGGTGGTTAGAATAGGATGGGAGTCCAAAAGTCAGTGTAACCAATAGAGAGTCAAAGTCCCGAGTGTGGGAACAAACAGTCTGTCCCACAGATGGGTAAAGAAAGTTTGTAGTTAACAAAGTATGCAGGAGTCATGAGGCAAAGTGCACAAGAAAAAAAAAATATATATAACAACTTGGGCTAGCCATTGTAAGTTCATTGTCACTTGCACCAACAGTGCGTGAGTGCTGGTGGCGAGCAAAAGCTCGGGAGAGAGGGGTGAGTGTTGTGGAGGTACCTGTACCAGACGGGGAGACAGGCCAGGGCAGACGGTGAACAGATAGCCAGGTGGAATCCAAGCAGCAGTGCAGCAGACAACGGGAGTAGGTGTCACACCCACTTGGGAGAAGCTTTTATTTCTGAAGGCAGATTTATTGTAGAAAATGCCAGTGAATGGTCTTTGAACAGCAGGAGGGGACTTCAGAGGATGCTTCAAAGACTCCTGACACTTGTTGGGCCCAAAAGCCTTTTACTTCACACCTTAGTGCTAATTGAATTTGTATCTGGTCTGTCCTTGCAAACTTGGCAGCCCTAACTCAGCATTCAGTCCCCATAGAGTAAAATATATCATTGTAATGTACTTTATTTTTCCTTTTTTCTTTTTCTTCTTGGCTTTCAAAATAGCATCAGACCAAACACTAGTCACTCAGTTCCAGGTTGGATGGTGTCCTCAGGTTTCTGCTGTTTGTTTGCTAGAGCACCCTCCGTATAGCTCTCCTGTTAATTTTGGTCAAAATTAGTTTGTAGGTTTGGAGTTTTGATCTGGAGCGAAGGCCATGCTGTGGAGTGTAGCATCCTGCATATGTACCTGCTGAAAAATCCAAGTTTATCTAACTCCAAATCTATCCTTTTGTAAAAAAATATGTTGAAAAATGTGAACGCTCACATGCAGCTGTGTTTCTCTCTGAGGGGGGCATGTCTTTTAATCACCATCCTCCATTACTACCCTCCCTCTTGGTGACCTTTCCTTTTCTCTGCAGAAGCTCAACTGCCAAACAGTGTCGACACTCTACCAGTTCCAGAGCAGCATCCATTCAGCCTTCACCCCAGAGGAACAACCTCCTTTGGATCACAACCGGAGCTACTGTGGCCACCTGGGCCTGGAGCCCTCAGCCGAGGAGGCTCTGGAGCAGCGTTACCTCCTGGAGTCCATTGCGTGGCCAGAGCCTCAGCCTCGGCTGACGCCTAGACCCCTGCGGCAGACCAGCGACCCTGCACACAGCCTGTTTGCAATCCTGCCAGGAGGGGGTGGGAGAGAATGGCGTGTGGGAGATCAGCTAGAGGCGCTAGTCCATATGCATGACTTCCAGGGGCGTCCCAAGCGTCACGGTGGGGACTTCCTGCTGGCCCGGCTGCATTCCCCAGAGTTGGGGGCGGGTGTTGCAGGACAGGTGCTGGACCACCGGAATGGGCTCTACTCAGCCGTGTTCCCGTTACTATGGGAGGGGTCTGTACGGGTAGAGGTGACACTGGTCCATCCTAGTGAGGCAGTTGCTGTGCTGCGTCGGTTACGAGAGGAACATCCCGACCGCGTCTTCTTCAAGAGTCTGTTCCGCTCTGGATTCTTGTCTGAGACCACCGTGTGCAACCTGTGCCTGCCAACCACCCGGCAGCCGCTGTGCAATTACACGGACCCCCACACAGGTGAACCATGGTACTGCTACAAGCCCAAACTGCTCAGCTGTGACACACGGATCAACCACGCCAAAGGAGGCTACCAAAAACACCTGCTCACCAACAAAGAGTCACTGCTCTTCCAGAGGTTAGTGAGTGGTAGATGAGAGTATGTGAGGACTGTATGTTAGACCTATGTAGTAGTTGTGCCTTAGCTAGTAACATGTACAATTACAAGGTTTGTTTCGGGTATATGATTTTTTTTAACAAAATAAGTCTCTTTGATTTTTCTCAGTGGTGTAAACATCAAAGTCCGTGTTCATGCTTCCGGGTCTGACAGTGTCATTGTGCAGCCTGAGAAGAAAGGTAAGACAGCAAGGGGATGCTGCACACATGCTAGTGTGCATCCGTGTGCTTGTTTGTAGGGTGGGAGGTAGCCGGCAGATCTGACCCGCTTTCTCACAGCTGCACTAGACACTGCGGAGCCCAGCGCAAGATATGGCTCAGAAAACGTACCTCAATCCAGGGATGAGAAATGCATTGTACACTGAACTGTCCCATTATCCCAACTGTTACACAAAGAAGATTGAATGACTGCTTGGTACATTTTCTGAGCCATATCTTGCGCCGGCTCCGCAGTGTCTTAATATACACAGGAATGCTGTCCGATCCTAGTGCAGCTGTAAGAAAGCGGGTCGGATCTACTGGCTAGGTGGGAGATTTAGGATTTGTTGGAAAGTGTAACGAAAAACCAGCATACCAAGTGGGTGCATGCAAATGAGGAAAAAGAGCTGCACCAGCACAGAGCCCTGGGAACCCCTTGTGTGACAATCCAAGCTGGCTATTGACAGACAAGGGGTACCCCAGGGCTATGTTTTGGGACACTGTTGTTTTTGATCTGCATGCTATTGCATGGTATGCTTAAGCAATAAGGCCAGAGAGGGTGTGGTATATGGCCAATACACCACGGCTAAGGACTGTTCTTAACCACGACACAACGGGGAGTGCCCTCGATACAGCTCTTAGCCGTGGTATATTGGCCATATACCACAAACCCCCGAGGTGCCTAATTGATTGCTATTATAAACTGGTTACCAATGTAATTAGAGCAGTAAAAACACATGTTTTGTCATACCTATGGTATACGGTCTGATATACCACGGCTGTCAGCCAATCAGCATTCAGTGCTCGAACCACCCAGTTTATAGTCAGTTTTGTACTGGATTTGTGGATATGCAGTATTTGTGTGTGGTTTGTATCAATCTACAGTACCTTCAGAAAATATTCACACCCCCTGACTTTTTCCACATTTTGTTGTGTTACAGCTTGAATTTAAAATTGATACAATTTAGATTTATTTGTCACTGGCCGACACACGATAATGTCGAAGTGGAATTATATATTTATTTTTTATGTCTATAAATGAATAAATCAAAAGCTGAAACGTCTTGAGTCAATAAGTATTCAACCCCTTTGTTATGGAAAGCCTAAGTAAGTTCAGGAGTAAAAATGTGCTTGACAAGTCACACGTTACATGGACTCACTCTGAATTTCAAACACATATTCAACCACAGTCCAGGGAGGTTTTCTAATTCCTTGCATAAAGAAGGGCACCTATTGGTAGATGGGTTAAAAAAAGAAAGGAGAAAAAAAAGCAGACATTCAAAATCCCTTTGAGTATGGTGAAGTTATTAATGACACTTTGGATGGTATATCAATACACCCAGTCACTACAAAGATACAGACGTCCTTCCTAATTCAGTTGTCCAGAGAGGAAGGAAACCACTTGAGGATTTCACCATGAGGCCAATGGTCATTTGAAAACAGTTACAGAGTTTAATGGGTGTGATAGGAGAAAACTGAAGATGACTGAGTGAGAAGGAAGCATGCACATGCATCCCGTTTGCAACAATGCACTAAAGTAATACTGCAAAAAACATGGCAAAGCAATTTACTTTTTGTCCTGAATACAAAGTGTTATGTTTGGGGCAAATCCACTACAACAAATTACTGAGTACCACTCTTCATATTTTCAAGCATAGTGGTGGCTGCTTCATGTTATGGGTATGCTTGCAATTGGGGAGTTACAGGATAAAAAATAAACTGAATGGAGCTAAGCACAGGAAAAATTCTAGAGGAAAACCTGGTTCAGTCTTCTTTCTACCAGACACTGGGAGATTAATTCACCTTTCAGTAGGACAATAACCTAAAACAAGGCCAGATCTACCCTGGAGTTGCTTACCAAGAAGACAATGAATGTTCACAAGTTGCCGAGTTACAATTTTGACTTAAATCTACTTGGAAATCTATGGCAAGACCTGTAAATGACTTAAATGTAAATGGTTGACTAGCAATGATCAACAACAAATCAAATTTTTTAAAGAATAATCTGTAAATATTATACAATCCAGGTGTGCAAAGCTCTTAGAGACTTACCCAGAAAGACTCACATCTGTAATCACTGCCATAGGTGATTCTAACATTTATTGACAAAAGGGTTTGAATACTTATGTTATATGAGATGTTTCTGTATTTAATTTTCAATAAATTTGCAAGCACTTCTAAAAACATTTTCACTTTGTTATTAGGTATTGTGTGTTTTTTATTTTATCTTTATTTAACTAGGCAAATCAGTTAAGAACAAATTCTTATTTTCAATGACGACCAAGGAACAGTGCCTTGTTCAGGGGCAGAACGACAGATTTTTACCTTGTCAGCTCGGGGATCAAATCAAATCAAATGTATTTATATAGTCCTTCTTACATCAGCTGATATCTCAAAGTGCTGTAAAGAAACCCAGCCTAAAACCCCAAACAGCAAGCAATGCAGGTGTAGAAGCACGGTGGCTAGGAAAAACTCCCCAGAAAGGCCCAAACCTAGGAAGAAACCTAGAGAGGAAACAGGCTATGAGGGGTGGCCAGTCCTCTTCTGGCTGTGCCGGATGGAGATTATAACAGAACATGGCCAAGATGTTCAAATGTTCATAAATGACCAGCATGGTCAAATAATAATAATCACAGTAGTTGTCGAGGGTGCAGCAAGTCAGCACCTCAGAAGTAAATGTCAGTTGGCTTTTCATAGCCGATCATTAAGAGTACCGCTCCTGCGGTCTCTAGAGAGTTGAAAACAGCAGGTCTGGAACAGGTAGTACGTCCGGTGAACAGGTCAGGGTTCCATAGCCACAGGCAGAACAGTTGAAACTGGAGCAGCAGCATGGCCAGGTGTACTGGGGACAGCAAGAAGTCATCATGCCAGGTAGTCCTGAGGCATGGTCCTAGGGCTCAGGTCCTCCGAGAAAGAAAGAGAGAAGGAGAGAATTAGAGAGCGCATACTTAAATTCACACAGGACACCGGATAAGACAGGAGAAGTACTCCAGATTTAACAAACTGACCCTAGCCCCCGACACGTAAACTAATGCAGCATAAATACTGGAGGCTGAGACAGGAGGGGTCAGGAGACACTATGGCCCCATCCGATGATACCCCCGGACAGGGCCAAACAGGAAGGATATAACCCCACCCACTTTGCCAAAGCACAGCCCCCACACCACTAGAGGGATATCTTCAACCACCAGCCACCATTTCGGTTACAAGTCCAACGCTCTAACCATCTGGCTACCTGCCGCCCGTGTAAATGGGTGAGAACCCCCCCCCCCCCCCCGCAATGTAATCCATTTTGAATTCAGGTTGTAACGCAACAAAATGTGGAATAAGTCAAGTGAAGGCACTGTCTTGTAAGGTTATGTTAGCTAGCGCATCATGATGTCTCCTCTTTCAGACAAACCAGAGATGGAGAGCAGCAGTGTGAGAGCGGAGCCTATCAGGGTCACTCCCTCTGGGTATTACTTCCAAGGGTCATGGCGGGCGCTGGGTGGTGTCGCAATGCATCAGTTTAACGACTCCTCTGCCATTACTCAGTGTCTGAAGGGCAAGGTGGTGTACATGTATGGAGATTCCACTGCTAGACAGTGGTTCGAGTACCTCAACGCCTTTGTCCCAGGTGAGTGCTGTCTGCTAAAGCCCAATGACATTACATTTACATTTACATTTAAGTCATTTAGCAGACGCTCTTATCCAGAGCGACTTACAAATTGGAAAGTTCATACATATTCATCCTGGTCCCCCCGTGGGAATTGAACCCTGGTCCCCCCGTGGGAATTGAACCCACAACCCTGGCGTTGCAAGCGCCATGCTCTACCAACTGAGCCACACGGGACCATTGAAATGCTACTAGCGCGTACCCGCTAACTAGCTAGCCATTTCACATCCGTTACACTCACCCCCCTTTCAACCTCCTCCTTTTCCGCAGCAACCAGTCATCCGGGTCAACAGCATCAATGTAACAGTATAACTTTAAACCGTCCCCTCGCCCCAACACGGGCATCTCTCACTGTGCACTGTCTCGTGTGCTTTCTAACTCTCTGCTCTGTTTGTCCAACTTCCCCTTTATCACAGAGCTGAAGGAGTTCAACCTTCACAGTCCTAGGAATGTGGGGCCCTTCATGGCAGTGGACAGCACCCACAACATCCTGCTGGGGTACCGCTGTCATGGTCCTCCAATACGCTTCTCCACTGTTATTGCCAGTGAGATGCGCTATGTAGCTAATGAGCTGGATGGCCTGGCGGGAGGCCCAGATACCGTGGTGGTCCTCAGCGTTTGGGCCCATTTTAGCACCTTCCCTGTAGAGGTCTACATACGCAGACTACGCCACATTCGACGGGCAGTGGTGCAGCTTCTGGACCGCGCTCCGGGGACCCTGATAGTGGTGCGGTCAGCCAACCTCCAAGCCCTGGACCCGGAGGTGAGCCTGTACAATAGTGACTGGTTCTCCGTACAGCTGGACGGGGTGCTCAGGGCCATGTTCAGGGGTCTGGATGTCTTGCTGGTGGATGCCTGGGAGATGACCCTTGCTCACCACCTCCCCCATGCTCTCCACCCTCCTCCAGTCATTGTCAAGAACATGATTGACACTTTCCTCTCTTACGTATGCCCAGAGAAGAGCTAGCCCGAGAAAGGAAAAGAGTATGGAAGATTAAAAATTAGTGTGAGATGGGGAGTGTGGTTATGTTTACAAGAGTTACTTATAGTGTAATCACAAAGCTCACCTGTTTACTGCGAGCATGGCCTGATGTAGCCTAAGCCCTATCTGCTGTGTACCTGCTTCCTGTATATGGGATCCGCTGTTGTGAAGTGACCTAGTGTTTTTATCAACCATCTCACACTCACAAATAAACCAGGAGAGATGGGGAGATAAACAACGGGACTGATTGAATCAGTCAATTATGAACAGATTACTGATTTTGACCCCACCTGCTGTATTTAAAGTTGAATGGCCAACAGTTCAAAGGGTTCTTGTTTCAAAGGGTTATCTTAAGAAGTGTGTGAAAAGTTTTATGCAATAGTTTCTGACATTCAGTGTTTGTTTTATGGGAAACAGCCATGTTATTGAATTGTGACTCACAGATTGTTTAAAAAAAGAAAACATTTCAACTAACTCTGTTCAATACACTTTTGCAAAACTTGAATGGAATATCGGCTGCCATAGAGTGCAATAAGTAAATGTAGGCTACTGCAGTGCAGTAGGGGAGATTGAGAGTGGAAAATGCAGTATAGCAAATGCATGGAAAATGACACATTTGCCAAATCCTGTACTTTAGACTTGCATTAATGATGTTCTCACTCTAAATATCAAATATGTTTGGTTATACAAAAACAGGAGCAAAGTGTCGAAGGTATTTTGACAAAAGTAAATATGAGGAAAATAATACCAAACAATGGGTTTATGGTTACAAACCTCAATGTGAATCCAGCTCTGTCATGTCAAATAAATCTGTTTGGTTTAGTGTGGGCCTCTAGGAAATGCCCAAGGCATGTCGCCACGATTTAGCCTACAACCTAACAGATTAATATTTGTTAACTCAGTTCTGTACCAAATCATGTGCTTTCCTATGTATTCCATATCCAAGGATGTTCAAAAACGTAACCCTTGAGGACTTTGTCTGCTGGTTTTTGTCATCCATCAAGAAGTTTACAGGCCTGAATCAGATGCTGATGGAAACGGCAAGGCCAGCAGACAGTCTTCCTCCTGGCCTGGCTTTATTCTTCTTATCCAGTGTTATTTTTCAAGTACTTCTGCAACAGTTTACATCAAAATGTGACATTATTTAAATATAGGAATAACTTTTATCATGTTACTGTTTACCCTTTTTGAGACTGCCTAACAAGAGTCTTAAGTGATGCCATTTTGTAGCTAACGGTTACAGCAGTATTATTGCCTATGTCGTGCACCACAGCTGGAATGCTTTAACATGTTACCGTTTGCCAAGCTTCGCTATTGCCAAGTGTTACCTCACTTTCTACCAGTTACCATAACAGTGTTAACTTGCCACAATTCAAATATATCTCCCATTGAACAATTGCAATAAAGTGATTGGTGATTTATTTATGAAGGAAGATATAAGGTCCGACTAGCTAGCTAGTCCTTGAGAAGAACTTTGTTGAACAAGTACTTGCATTCCTGCCCCCCCCCACACACACACATTAACAAATGTTCTTATATCCAGATAGTTAGCTAGCTTGATGTTAGCTAAAGCTTTAACTTCCGCCTGGAGTTAGCTAAGCTTTAGCAAGTAATCCATCGCAATTGTTTGATAGTGGAAAATAATTTGCTAAATATCAACATGACTGATGCCCTCCTCTCAGTCGTGTCTGAAGCAAAGAGGAACGCTTTCCCAACTCTCTCCATTCTCTCAGAAAGTGGTGAAGACCAATTAATAAACAAAATGCTATGTTGGAGTAATAGTGTAAGCAAACAGAGGAGAGAGATTTAATCTAATGAATTGCTCATTGGTGTCCTCTCTACTTCAGACGATAACATTTGGTCATATATGTCCTTCCCAAAGGTAAAACACATTTTTACAGTCAAAGATCTTGACATTAATCCTGTAATCCAGTGGGGATTTTAGCATGTAAATCTTGGTGGGGCAAAAATATATATGTTTTAGATGCATGCCAGAAAAGCCACTAAACAATACATTAATTGCACTTTAACTGTGACAAACGGTGCCCACAAATCGTTGGGGCCTACATAAAGCTGTCACAACATCAGAGCTTTCTTTTCAGCACCATGGACTTAATCCTTACCACCGCTACACCTGGTTGTCAGCGGAGCCTTGTCTGGCAGCGATACAGTTAATTCAGACTAATTTACTGCCTTTAAAAAAAAACATGTAGTGGAAATTCTAACCAATAAGGAGAGACTTAGTTAATTCCTCAAACAATCAATCTTTATTAATAAGAATTGCAATAATGAAGCTGGCCGACCCTCCACTCTGAGGTGGAAGTTCGAGGGCTCGATGACACAGGAGTATGGAAGCGTTATATAATCAAGCTATCTTATGCAAGCAGATGCAAAACATGGGATCTTAGTATGTGTACGGAGAAAGAGATGAAATTGGCATAAAGGGTACAGACTAACTGTGAATTTGGTTGTCTTGTTCTATAGCAACAGCTGCTTATTCTAGTCCTCTAGTGAGGTGCTAAACAACAGAAACTATCCTAGACGCCGTTTCTCTGAAGTAGGTCAACGGTTCCTTGAAGTTGGGGTTTAGCTTCCGTCCCTCTCCTCTCCCCTACCTGGGCTTGAACCAGGGACCCTCTGCACACATCAACAACTGACACCCACAAAGCATTGTTACCCATCGCGCCACAAAAGTCGCAGCCCTTCAGAGCAAAGGGAACAACTACTTCAGGTCTCAGAGTGAGTTACGTCACCCGATTGAAACGCTATTAGCGCGCACCACTGCTAACTAGCTAGCCATTTCACATCGGTTACAGGGGCAAGCAAGCACTTTTTGCTGTGTGCACAGATGGTGTGTGGTCGCACACACACATACACATACACATACAAGCATGAACTTTTTGGAATGCCAGAAACCATACAGTCTTAGAAAGATCATTCATTATACAAACATTAAAGAGGTTTAGCTTCTTATGGCTGCAGGGGCAGTATTGAGTAGCTTGGATGAAAGGTGCCCAGAGGTGCCCATAGTAAACTGCCTGCTCCTCAGTCCCAGTTGCTAATATATGCATATTATTAGTAGTATTTGATAGAAAACACTCTGAAGTTTCTAAAACTGTTTGAATGATGTCTGTGAGTATAACACAACTCATATGGCAGGCAAAAACCTGAGAAGAAATCCAAACAGGAAGTGGGAGATCTGAGGTTGGTCGATTTTCAACCCAGTCCCTATTGAATACACAGTGGGATATGGATATGTTTGCACTTCCTACGGCTTCCACTAGATGTCAACAGTCTGTAGAACCTTGTCTGATGCCTCTACTGTGAAGTGGGGCCGAAGGAGACAGGAATGAGTCAGGTCTGCCATGACCTGACCATGCTCTGACCATGAGCGTTCACATGAGAGGGAGTTCTGTTCCATCCACATCTTGAAGTCAATGGAATTCTCTGGTTGGAACGTTATTGAAGATTTATGTTAAAAACATTCTAAAGATTGATTCAGTACATCGTTTGACATGTTTCTACTGACTGTTACACAATGCCACACATGTTTCTACTGACTGTCTACTGATTGAACCTTTTGACATTTCGTCTGCTTTTAGTGAACGCGCTTCCTGACTTTGGATTTGTTTACCAAACACGCTAACAAAAATAGCTATTTGGACATAAATGATGGACATTACTGAACAAAACAAACATTTATTGTGGAAGTGGGAGTCCTGGGAGTGCATTCCGACGAAGATCAGCAAAGGTAAGTGAAGATTTATAATACTATTTATGAATTTTGTTGACTACACAATTTGGCGGGTAACTGTATGGCTTCTTTTGTGGCTGAATGCTGTTCTCAGATTATTGAATATTTTGCTTTTGCCGTAAAGCTTTTTGAAATCTGACACTGCAGTTGTATTAAGAACAAGTGTATCTTTAATTCTATGTAAAACATGTATCTTCCATCAAAGTTTATGATGAGTATTTATGTTATTTGACGTGGCTCTGCAATTTCTCTGGATATTTTGGAGGCATTTCTGAACATGGCGCCAATGTAAACTGAGGTTTTTGGATATGAATATGCACTTTATCGAACAAAACATATATGTATTGTGTAACATGAAGTCCTATGAGTGTCATCTGATGAAGATCATCAAAGATTAGTGATTCATTTTATCTCTTTTTCTGCTTTTTGTGACTCCTGTCTGGCTGGAAAAATGGCTGTGTTTTTCTGGGATTTTGCGGTGACCTAACATAATCGTTTGTGGTGCTTTCGCTGTAAAGCCTATTTGAAATTGGACACTTTGGTGGGTTTAACAACAAGATTACCTTTAAAATGGTATAAGATACATGTATGTTTGAGGAATTTTAATTATCAGATTTCTGTTGTTTTGAATTTGGCGCCCTGCACTTTCACTGGCTGTTGTCATATCATCCCGTTAACGGGATTGCAGCCATAATTAACCAAAATGTCCCTTACACATAGCTGATATGGCTGACGTGCTTAAACAAATGTGGTTTCTACTGACAATTGAGATGTACAAACTATGGCGTAAGGGAATGATGAGCGGATAAGAAGCAATCCGTAATTTCGATTAAGACGTTACTGAGTGAGCTAAAAACGGACATAGTCAATATAACTATTGGTTCGGCACCCTTGAAATGTACAGCGACCGGAATTCGGAACATGGGCCATTTTTACAGTATTCTCCCTGTACAACAAGTCAGAATCGTAGGATAAATAAAGAGGGCATATAAGCAGACAATGAAAGCTCTTACAATATTCAATGATTACATTTCTCTAAAACAGGCTATAGGCTACATGTGCACCGCCAATTCAGAATAGTAGCCTAAGTTATGAGGGGGAAAGGCACCACGTTATTAGGGTGAGGCACATGGGCTACTGACAGCTTTATACACGACATACACTTAGTATTACTTTATTAGCTACAGTATACATATCTCCCTGGCATGTTACATAATTTATGTAGCAGCAAGCAAGACATTTTTGGACTCACCGCTGTGCTCACTTTTATTTGGAATTTTTTAACCGTTTTTTGTGATATACAATTGATATGTTAGTCTTGTCCCATCGCTGCAACTCCCCTATGGACTCGGGAGAGGTGAAGGTCAAGAGCCATGCGTCCTCCGAAACACGACCCTGCCAAGCCGTACTGCTTCTTGATACACTGCTCGCTTAACCCAGAAGCCAGCCTCACCAATGTGTCGGATGAAACACCTTGCAGCTGGTGACCGAAGTTAGCTTGCAGGTACCCAGCCCCCCACAAGGAATCGCTAGAGCGCGATGGGACAAGGAAAAGCCGTCCGGCCAAACCTTCCCCTAACCCGGATGACGCCTAAAAGTGTTCTTCAAAGAACCCCCTTTAATGGTTCTTCGAATAATCTTTTGGGGTTAATTTCTTAACCCCCCACCCCCACTATTATCATTAATCCGCATAACAATAACAAGAATAACACAATATTTTAGTTGTCACTGTTTATTATGATTTTAGGGCAAAGCAGAGTTCTACAATCTATATATGAGGTAAACTCCCAGCAGAGCTCCAAGTTCAATCAGTATATCCTCTGGCGTGTTAATGTGTTGATATCCTTCGTATCCATAGCCAGAATGATTTTACACTGCATGGTGATCGAAAAGGTATCCAGTTATATGCATCAGCGGTGTAGGGAGGGTGAAGTCTGAATACAAAATTATAATTATACAGATGATTAACAAAACATGCACACAACAGTATTCAAACCTTGGTTTTTGTGGTAAATGTGAATGAAGGAACTGTTCACTTTTGGCAACGGTTTTCATACCCATACCTTGTCCATAATGTAGAGATCTCTGGGATCTTCATTGAAGAGGTCAGGGAGGAGGAAGATGGCTGCTGTGACTGAGTCCTAAACTCAGCAAAAACACAAACGTCCTCTCACTGTCAACTGTGTTTATTTTCAGCAAACTTTACATGTGTAAATATTTGCATGAACATAAGATTCAACAACTGAGACATAAACTGAACAAGTTCCACAGACATGTGACTAACAGAAAATTAATAATGTGTCCCTGAACAAAGGGGGGGGTCCAAATCAAAAGTAACAGTCAGTAAGTTCCCGGACATTTCTGGGGGGAATGGCCCTAGCCTTCACCCTCCGATCCAACAGGTCCCAGACATGCTCAATGGGATTCAGATCCGGGCTCTTCGCTCGCCATGGCAGAACACTGGCATTTCTGTCTTGCAGGAAATCACGCACAGAATGACCAGTATGGCTGGTGGCATTGTCATGTCAGGATGAGCCTGCAGGAAGGGTTCCACATGAGGGAGGAGGATTTCTTCCCTGTAATGCACAGTGTTGAGATTGCCTGCAATGACAACAAGCTCAGTCTGATGATGCTGTGAGAAGAAATCCAACCTCTACGCTCTGTATTTTCCGCTGGCTGCCCCACCACAGCAGAAGGCACTGAGCTAGGCTCACCTGCATTTTGGAGGAATCACCCTGCATGAAACACCTGTATTTTGGAGCTGCCTTACTAAAGAAAGCAAAAAAGAGACCATGTTTGTATGCAGCTTTATTAATTCAATAATATGTTTTTGTTAAACAGCTGGGGCTCAAAACAGGTGGGGCTCTCACCTGCCCCGAATGACAGTCGCCACTGCTGTAATCATCTAAGGAGTGTGTCATGATAGATGAACAACATTTCTCAATAGGTTCTGACATATCTTGCAATAATATAAATGCTCATGTATGGTAAGGTTTTCAAAGTATTGAATACAAATAGTGTGTGTGTGTGTGTGTGTATGTCCTGATCTGTGTCCATCTGTGTGTGTTTGGCACCAGTAAATCTCTGGAGTCCACCAGCATATCCAGCCTGCAGAGACACAAGGCAGAACAGGCCCTCCTGTTACCTAGCAACCCCACAGGAGAACATGGGAGGGGGGCAGAGGAGATGGGAGACCCCCCAGCCTCAGCTCCAGCCCCAGTCTAGACAGAGACAGCACAGGAGAGTTGAGCAAGCCGGTAGGGACCGCAATCAGGACTATTAAATGGTTTCAACCAGTTGCTGAAGCGATTTGATTTTTTGCAGAACAACTTTGTAGATGCAGTATTTGTTTTGGTATTATATACAGTACCAGTCAAAAGTTTGGACACACTTACTCATTCAATGGTTTTTCAACTTACTCATTCAATGTTTTTTTTTTTTTTTTTTTTTACTATTTTCTACATTGTAGAATAATAGTGAAGAGATCAAAACTATGAAATAACACAAATGGAATCATGTAGTAACCAAAAATGTGTTAAACAAATCAAAATAAAGATTATTCAAAGTAGCCACCCTTTGCCTTGATTACAGCTTTTAACAACTTTTTATAAATAAAGAAAAAGCCTTGAATGAGTAGGTGTGTCCAAACTTTAGACTGGTACTGTATACTGAACAAAAATATAAACGCAACATGTAAAGTGTTGGTCCCATGTTTCATCAGCTGAAATAAAAGATCCCAGAAATATGCACAAAAAGCTTATTTCTATCAAATTTTGTGCACACGTTTGTTTACATACCTGTTAGTGAGCCTTTCTCCTTCGCCAAGATAATCCACCCACCTGACAGGTGTGGCATATCAAGAAGATGATTAAACACCATGATCATTACCCAGGTGTACCTTGTGCTGAGGACAATAAAAGGCCACTAAAATGTGTAGTTTTGTGACACAACACAATGCCACTCATGTCTCAAGTTTTGAGGGAGCGTGCAACTGGCATGCTGACTGCAGGAATGTGCACCAGAGCTGTTGCCAGAGAATTTTATGTTAATTTCTCTACCATAAGCCGCCTCAAGTTGTTTTAGAGAATTTGACAGTACATCCAACCGGCCTCACAAGCGCAGACCACGTGTAACCACGCCAGCCCAGGACCTCCTCATCCGGCTTCTACACATGCAGGATTGTCTGATACCAGCCACTCAGACAGCTGATGAAACTGGGTTTGCACAACCAAAGACTTTCTGCACAAACTGTCAGAAACCGTCTCAGGGAAGCTCATCTGCGTGCTCGTCGTCCTCACCAGGGTCTTGACCTGACTGCGGTTCGGCGTCGTAAGCGACTTCAGTGGGCAAATCCTCACCTTTGATGGCCACATGCACGCTGGAAAAGTATGCCCTTCTTGAATGAATCCCGGTATGGCGTCATGTGGGTGAGCAGTTTGCTGATATCAACGTTGTGAACAGAGTGCCGTAGTGGGGTTATGGTATGGGCAGGCATAAGCTATGGACAACGAATACAATTGCATTTTATCGATGGCAATTTGATTGCACAGAGATACCGTGACAAGATCCTATGACCCATTTGTCGTGCCGTTCATCCACCGCCATCACCTCATGTTTTAGCATGATAATGCACAGCCCCATATCGCAAGGATTTGTATTCCTCTAAGGTGAAAATGTCCCAGTTCTTCCAGTTGTCCCAGTACTTGGCCTTCCTACTCACCAGGCATGTCACCCATTGAGAATGCTTGGGATGCTCTGGATCGACGTGTACGACAGCGTGTTCCAGTTCAGGCCAAGATCCAACAACTTCGCTCAGCCATTGAAGAGGAGTGGGACAACATTCCACAGGCCACAATCAACAGCCTGATCAACTCTATGCGAAGGAGATGTGTCGCGCTGCATGAGGCACATGGTGATCACACCAGATACTGACTGGTTCTCTGATCCACGCCCCTACTCTTTTTTTAAGGTATCTGTGACTAACAGATGCATATCTGTATTCTCAGTCGTGAAATCCATAGATTAGGGCAAAGTAAAAAAAAAAAATCACAGTAGTTGCCGAGGGTGCAACAGGTCAGCACCTCAGGAGTAAATGTCAGTTGGCTTTTCATAGCCGATCATTGAGAGTATCTCTACCGCTCCTGTTGTCTCCAGAGAGTTGAAAACAGCAGGTCTGGGACAGGTAGCACGTCCGGTGAACAGGTCAGGGTTCCATAGCCGCAGGCAGAACAGTTGAAACTGGAGCAGCAGCACGGCCAGGTGGACTGGGGACAGCAAGGAGTCATCATGCCAGGTAGTCCTGAGGCATGGTCCTAGGGCTCAGAACCTCCGAGAGAGAGAAAGAAAGAAAGAGAGAATTAGAGAGAGCATGCTAAAATTCACACAGGGCACCGGATAAGACAGGAGAAATACTCCAGATATAACAGACTGACCCTAGCCCCCCGACACATAAACTACTGCAGCATAAATACTGGAGGCTGAGACAGGAGTGGTCGGGAGACACTGTGGCCGCATCCGATGATACCCCCGGACAGGGCCAAACAGGCAGGATATAACCCCACCCACTTTGCCAAAGCACAGCCACCACACCACTAGAGGGAAAACTTCAACCACCAACTTACCATCCTGAGACAAGGCCCGAGTATAGCCCACAAAGATCTCCGCCACGGCACAACCCAAGGGGGGTCGCCAACCCAGACAGGAAGACCACATCAGTGACTCAACTTACTCAAGTGTCGCACCCCTCCTAGGGACGGCATGGAAGAGCACCAGTAAGCCAGTGACTCAGCCCCTGTAATAGGGTTAGAGGCAGAGAATCCCAGTGGGGAACCGGCCAGGCAGAGACAGCAGGGGCGGTTCGTTGCTCCAGTGCCTTTCCGTTCACCTTCATACTCCTGGGCCAGACTACACTCAATCATAGGACCTACTGAAGAGATGAGTCTTCAATAAAGACTTAAAGGTTGAGACTGAGTCTGCGTCTCTCACATGGGTAGGCAGACCATTCCATAAAAATGGAGCTCAATAAAACATTGCTTAACTTGGGCAAGTTGGGCTGCCCAATAAGAGTAAAGTTTTAGGTTAGGTAAATTCAGACCACCCGCCTTATATGGAAGATACAGGATCTGCAAACTCATCTTGAGTGATTCGTTGTGAAATTGGAAGATTCTGACACAAATAAAGAAAATAACATTGACATTTTGATTACATGAATTCTGTCCAGAAGAGAAATAGGAAGGAAGTCCATTATTTTCAAGTCATTGGTAACCTTTTCAATTACTGGAATGTTGATCAATTTATACAAATCATGTACAGTAGAGGGTATGAAAAATCCTAAGTACTTAATATTTGTCAAAGGATCATTTCCATTTGAGTTGGTCTTGTTAAGGCTTGGGGTTAAAGATAGATACAGGCATAATGTCTGTCTTGGACCAATTAACTTTATAACCAGATAGTTTACCAAACTCTTCAAGCAATGACAGGAGGACTGGAATTGAGTACGAGGAGTCTTGGAGATAGAGCAAGACATCATCCACATACAATGATATATCATGGTATTCTTTTCCAATTATAAACTGGGTGGTTCGAGCCCTGAATGCTGATTGGCTGAAAGTCGTGGTATATCAGACAAAACATTTATTGTTACTGCTCTAATTGCGTTGGTAACCAGTTAATAATAGCAATAAGGCACCTCGGGGGTTTGTGGGATATGGCCAATATGCCACGGCTAAGGGCTGCATCCAGGCACTCCGCATTGCGTCGTGCTTAAGAACAGCCTTTAGCCGTGGTATATTGGCCATATACCACACCCCCTCGTGCCTTATTGCTTAATTATAATTCCTTTAATTTGGTCATGTGATCTAATCAGGGTGGCAAGGGGTTCTGTGACCAAAGCATTCCAGCAGTCAGCATGCCAATTGCACGCTCCCTCAAAACGTTTGTCCCCAGCACAAGGTGCACTTGTGTAATGATCATGCTGTTTAATCAGCTTATTGACATGCCACACCTGTTAGGTGGATGGATTATCTTGGCAAAGGTGAAATGCTCACTAAAAGGGATGTAAACAAACGTGTGCACAAAAAAATGTAGAGAAATAAGCTTTTAGTACGTATGGAACATTTCAGGGATCCTTTATTTCAGCTAATGAAACATGGGACCAACACTTTACATGTTGCCTTTGATGGGGGTCACCTTGGGGTTATGTTAGGGGCTGCACCAAATTATTGATGTATTATAATAATTTATTATGCTTTTGTTGTATTAATAGAAGGGGAAGGGCTATAAGACCCCTCCCCTACTACATTTATAGGGTCCTGGACCACAGATTAGCAATACATGCATTATAAGGTTAAATACTGTTCCATAGTTCTTTTCTGGTCTCTGCCTCTTATAGAAACAGTCTGAGCAGATGTGTGAGCCATAGCAGTCAAAAAAGTGTGTCTGTGAGAAAGCGCCTCAAGGCTAAAAGAGATACATATACACAGGCCCCTGCAGGGGAGTAAATAGACAGACATACCACTGTAAGCCACACGGGAATGGAAAATTACTGCTGAGCCCTTAGAAAACACTGGACTATTGTTTTCTCCTGCAAGTTTGTATAACTGTATATGCATGGGCTTGGTGTTATGAGTAGAAGGTGTTGACGTAGGCAGTTACATCACTATGGGTTGACTGCAAGCATATTAAAGCAACTTTTACCTTTTTTATTCTTACTCTGAAACATGCGTGCTGTGTTTCCGTTGTCAACTTCTGTCTGCAATTGCATTAATAAAGGTTTGATTGATTTACTTAAAGAAGATATTGTCTGTTTGCTGATTTCACCAATAAGTCAATGATCGACAAGGAACCTACCCCAACACCTTTATATTTTTGTTCAGTAAATTGCACTAAAATTATATATTTATGGATTGGATTTAAGGTATTGTTTTCTCTCTACTCAACCTGCCTACCACCCACCCCCTACCCTTCATCCACAATATTTCATGACCCTAAACCTGCGGGTCATGTGTTAACCCGCACATCACTAGTAGACATCAACTGCTTCCTATCCCCTTTCATCACAACACACACACACACACATGTGACACACACACACGTCAGCAAAATCGGTGTTAATCATCAATAAAACACTCAGTAGTTTTGTTTACAATATTCACTTAAAAGTGCATTTTATTCCCTTCAAAAACATTTAGTCTTTCCTTAAAAAACTGAAATATAATTCCTTTCGTAGTGTATCACTCTTAAGCAGAGCATTATATTCTCTGGGGGAAAAGGAAAGATAAGATTCACCCTGTTTCTGTTATTACCTTTGGCAAAAACACCTCAACCGAAACAGGCAAAGCTTTATACAAAACAACACTCAAATAAGCAACCCCTCCATTATATAAAAAACATACCTAAAGAGGCAATCATATATCTAATCACCGTGCTTGCCAAAGATTCCTCTGTACATAAACTTTCGGCACCTCACAGACCTGAAGTCAGTTCCTACTGGTAGTGACATTGGGGCTAAAACCATGTAGCTATGCATCTTGTTAAAACTCTACTGACACTTGCGTATCAACAGGCGAGCAGTGACAAAGTCTAGAGGAAAAATATAAGATGAACAGGGAGTGTTTATGAAAATAAATTTAAAGTCCTAATTTATATATATTTTTTAAATAAAATATCCCTTATAACCTTATCTTTTTTGGTATTTGTGGCGTCCGTGGTGCCATGGCCATTATCAGCAAGTGGGTTACGCCCAGTGCAACCTGGGTAAAAAATGCATAGTCCCATGATGCATCCTGCTGCCAAGCAATCACTGCCATGCAAACATGATAAATCAAGCCATTTCATATGCATGCTTGAACAGCCTTACATGGCTTGAAGTTCTATAGATTGTCTATCTAGCGCTGTCCTAACCCAGGCTTTGGCAGGAGTGTAGCCTAAATTATGCAGTGACAACAGGGAGCAAGATGCCACTTAATAATATAATGGAGTTACGCTTGAAAATCAATGAGGAGGTACTGAACAGTGTGAACTGGCTTGTACATATCATTCCTTACTAATATCTGATAGAATCCTCCAACCAAAGACAAGACTCTGCAGGATATAACATAGTGAGGTCAGAAGGTCAAACAGAGGTCAGGCACTATCAGGGTTTGTGCGTTTATGTCCTGACAAGGGGCCCATCTTAATAGTGTAAAACTGGGGTCCTCGTCCCCATCTCCTTTTATCCTGACTGATTAAAAAACAATGGACAGGTGAAGGCGATATGGTGAATGTCTAATGGGAATTTGCTTTCAAATGTCCACTTTTGCAGATGCCGTAAAGATGAAGTAAAGGAGTCAAGGGAAGAAAGCCAGGTAAGACTCCTGAGATGCACCCTACAATAGATGCCTGAGAGTCCTGGCCTTTTGTAATACTTCTATGGAATTTATTTGAGAGTTTAGCCTGTTAGTTATTGAAGCTAGAACACACAGACTGGACCAGCCTAGGAAGCTCAATAGAGTGTGTTATTAGGGCCTTGGTGACACAGGATACAGATAGAATAACATGGTGTTGTGGTGATGTCAATAGTCTGTCTCCAGATTAGAATATAGGAACATAGAAATAGAATGTATAGAACAGTTTGAGGGTTGCCTCAATTTATACATGAAATGATGTGGCACTATAACCTGGCAGTATGACTGTATGGATACACTGTTGTCGATATGACAAACAAAACAATTACAAAAGACAAAGAAGGCTTCAAAAGAATGAACCTTCAAAAATACCCCTCAAATGATCTCTGTGCTGGCTAAGCATTGGTCATCTCCAACTACGATGTACATTTCTATGGGCACTGGGGAGTGTCTAGGGGCAAAGGAGTGTCTCGTATTGATGACCTAACTTCAGAAGGCGTTGAGTGATGATTGGGGAAAATATGCGAGTGCTGGAGAGAAGAGGCGGCAGCGCGTTTTCTGATATGTGGCTCCCTTCTGCTGTACTGAGAGGGTTTGAACAACGGAGATAGAGGTGGCTGATGGGAGATGGAGTTCACACGTTCTGGACTTTCATGGCGTCCTGGGGCCAGTTGTAGGTGTCCTGGATGAAGGAGTCGTAGTCTGGGCTGTAGACGTGGGAGAGCACAAAAGCCTCCTTGTCCTTGGGCTCCGGGTACAGGGAGGCGATGTTGTGTCTGTACGCATAGTCCACAACCTGAGAGATTGGTAGAGAGATTGGTTAGAGAGATTGGTTAGAGAGATTGGTTAGAGATATTGGTAGAGAGATTGGTTAGAGAGATTGGTAGAGAGATTGGTAAAGATTGGCAGAGAGATTGGTAGACAGATTGGTAGAGAGATTGGTAGAGATATTAGTAGAGAGATTGGTAGACAGATTGGTAGCGGGATTGGTAGAGAGATTGGTAGAGAGATTGGTAGAGACATTGGTAGAGACATTGGTAGAGAGATTGGTAAAGATTGGTAGAGAGATTGGTAGAGATTGGTAGAGAGATTGGTAGAGAGATTGGCAGAGAGATTGGTAGAGACATTGGTAGAGAGATTGGTAGAGACATTGGTAGAGAGATTGGTAGAGAGATTGGTTAGAGAGATTGGTAGAGAGATTGGTTAGAGAGATTGGTAGATAGATTGGTAGACACATTGGTAGAGAGATTGGTAGAGATTGGTAGAGAGATTGGTAGAGAGATTGGTAAAGATTGGTAGAGAGATTGGTTAGAGATTGGTAGAGAGATTGGTAGAGAGATTGGTAGAGATATTGGTAGAGGGATTGGTAGAGGGATTGGTAGAGAGATTGGTAGAGAGATTGGTAGAGAGATTGGTAGAGACATTGGTAGAGAGATTGGTAGAGACATTGGTAGAGAGATTGGTAGAGAGATTGGTTAGAGAGATTGGTAGAGAGATTGGTTAGAGAGATTGGTAGATAGATTGGTAGACACATTGGTAGAGAGATTGGTAGAGAGATTGGTAGAGATTGGTAGAGAGATTGGTAGAGAGATTGGTAGAGAGATTGGTAAAGATTGGTAGAGAGATTGGTTAGAGATTGGTAGAGAGATTGGTAGAGAGATTGGTAGAGATATTGGTAGAGGGATTGGTAGAGGGATTGGTAGAGAGATTGGTAGAGAGATTGGTAGAGAGATTAGTAGAGATTGGTAGAGAGATTGGTAGGGATTGGTAGGGATTGGTAGAGATTGGTAGAGACATTGGTAGACAGATTGGTAGAGAGATTGGTAGAGAGATTAGTAGAGGGATTGGTAGAGAGATTGGTAGAGAGATTGGTAGAGAGATTGGTAGAGACATTGGTAGAGGGATTGGTAAAGAGATTGGTAGAGAGATTGGTAGAGAGATTGGTAGACAGATTGGTAGAGATTGGTAGAGAGATTGGTAGACATTGGTAGAGACATTGGTAGAGGGATTGGTAAAGAGATTGGTAGACAGATTGGTAGCGAGATTGGTAGAGAGATTGGTAGAGACATTGGTAGAGACATTGGTAGAGAGATTGGTAGAGAGATTGGTAGAGAGATTGGTAGAGAGATTGGTAGAGACATTGGTAGAGATATTGGTAGAGATATTGGTAGACATTGGTAGAGACATTGGTAGAGGGATTGGTAAAGAGATTGGTAGAGAGATTGGTAGAGAGATTGGTAGACAGATTGGTAGAGAGATTGGTAGAGAGATTGGTAGAGAGATTGGTAGAGAGATTAGTAGAGATTGGTAGAGAGATTGGTAGGGATTGGTAGAGATTGGTAGAGACATTGGTAGACAGATTGGTAGAGAGATTGGTAGAGAGATTAGTAGAGGGATTGGTAGAGAGATTGGTAGAGAGATTGGTAGAGAGATTGGTAGAGACATTGGTAGAGGGATTGGTAAAGAGATTGGTAGAGAGATTGGTAGAGAGATTGGTAGACAGATTGGTAGAGATTGGTAGAGAGATTGGTAGACATTGGTAGAGACATTGGTAGAGACATTGGTAGAGGGATTGGTAAAGAGATTGGTAGACAGATTGGTAGCGAGATTGGTAGAGAGATTGGTAGAGACATTGGTAGAGACATTGGTAGAGATTGGTAGAGAGATTGGTAGAGAGATTGGTAGAGACATTGGTAGAGATATTGGTAGAGATATTGGTAGACATTGGTAGAGACATTGGTAGAGGGATTGGTAAAGAGATTGGTAGAGAGATTGGTAGAGAGATTGGTAGACAGATTGGTAGAGAGATTGGTAGAGAGATTGGTAGAGAGATTGGTAGAGAGATTAGTAGAGATTGGTAGAGAGATTGGTAGGGATTGGTAGGGATTGGTAGAGATTGGTAGAGACATTGGTAGACAGATTGGTAGAGAGATTGGTAGAGAGATTAGTAGAGGGATTGGTAGAGAGATTGGTAGAGAGATTGGTAAAGAGATTGGTAGAGACATTGGTAGAGGGATTGGTAAAGAGATTGGTAGAGAGATTGGTAGAGAGATTGGTAGACAGATTGGTAGAGATTGGTAGAGAGATTGGTAGACATTGGTAGAGACATTGGTAGAGGGATTGGTAAAGAGATTGGTAGACAGATTGGTAGCGAGATTGGTAGAGAGATTGGTAGAGACATTGGTAGAGACATTGGTAGAGAGATTGGTAGAGAGATTGGTAGAGAGATTGGTAGAGAGATTGGTAGAGACATTGGTAGAGATATTGGTAGAGATATTGGTAGACATTGGTAGAGACATTGGTAGAGGGATTGGTAAAGAGATTGGTAGAGAGATTGGTAGAGAGATTGGTAGACAGATTGGTAGAGAGATTGGTAGAGAGATTGGTAGAGATTGGTAGAGAGATTGGTAGAGAGATTGGTAGAGAGATTGGTAGACAGATTGGTAGACAGATTGGTAGAGAGATTGGTAGAGAGATTGGTAGAGATTGGTAGAGAGATTGGTAGAGAGATTGGTAGACAGATTGGTAGACAGATTGGTAGACAGATTGGTAGAGAGATTGGTAGAGAGATTGGTAGAGATTGGTAGAGAGATTGGTAGAGAGATTGGTAGACAGATTGGTAGACAGATTGGTAGAGAGAAAGGAAAATGAGTTAGACTGCTGATGTATTGATATGGAGTTAGTGTCTTTCTCTGCAGTAACAAATCGGCGTGGAGGTGGGAACTGGGAATGTAATGCTGGTATTGATAATGGTTTGTGGGGAGGTGCCAGTCTCCAACCTTGACAGCGATCTTAAAGGACACCTCTCTGATGCTGTTGAGGGGAGGGTAGAGTCTCCCTTCGGCTAGGTGCTCCTCTGTTACCATGTCAGCTATCGCCTGAGTAAGAGAGAGAGAGACAGAGAGCGAGAAACAGGAAATGAAAAAAATAAGTGAATAAATGAGGAGTGGAAAGGGGATTATGGGTGACAGAAAGAGAAGGGAAAGGAAAATAGAAATTGAGATGTGACATTAAAATAACTTGAAACAAATGTGTGTGTGTGTGACTGTGTGTGTGTGTGTATTTCTCTTGGTCAAGTCTCTTCCCCTTTAACTCTGCATTTAGGGATCTTTATTTGTCTTTAGTTGAAATGTTTTACAAAAGTTTGTCTTTTGTTGAAAATGTCAAAATAAAAGAAACAGTTACCTCAGCTGTGGTGAGGAAGATGTCGTCAGAGATTTGGCGTACCCCGCAGGCGATGACGCCAAGCGCCACGCCAGGGAACACATAGGCGTTGTTCCCCTGGCCGGGGATGAAGGAGCGCCCGTCAGCCAGGGTCACTTTACTAAAAGGGCTGCCACTCGCAAAGATGCTCCGCCCCTGGGAGAGAGGGAGAGTGAGAGAGAGAGAGCATGAGTGAGAGAGAGAGAGAGCATGAGGGAGAGTGAGAGAGAGAGAGCATGAGAGAGAGGGAGAGAAAGAGCATGAGAGAGCATTAATTCTATTTCAGGTCCTTCTATTTCTATAACAACATGAATATTTAGTAAGCGTACATTCAGCAGCACTCAAACAAGGGAACAGAGAGTGAATGTCTATTCTCTAGGTTAGGGTCAGAGTTCAGAGTTACAGTACCTCGGTGAGTTGGTAGCACTGCTCGGCGGTGCACTCTGCCTTGCTGGTGGGGTTGCTCAGGGCAAATATGATGGGCCTCTCGTTGAAGGACGCCATGTCCTTGATAATGTTTTCAGTAAACGCCCCTGCGATGGCTGCCACTCCTGCACACAGGAAAAGAGTACTGATTACAAGTACTGTTCTTTACCATTTGGCCATCAGATTTGCCACCAATGCTCCTTATAGGACACATCACTGCACTCTATACTCTTCTGTAAACTGTTCATCTCTGTATACCCGTCGCAAGACCCACTGGTTGATGCTTATTTAAAAACGGACAGATAATCAGGCCTCACTCCCCCCTATCTGGGATATCTACTGCAGCCCTTATCCTCCACATACAACACACGCTCTGCCAGTCACATTCTGTTAAAGGTCCCCATAGCACACACATCCCTGGGTCGCTCCTCTTCTCAGCTCGCTTCAGCTAGCGACTGGAACGAGCTACCAACAAACGCTCAAACTGGACAGTTTAATCTCAATCTCTTCATTCAGACTCAATCATGGACACTCTTACTGACAGTTGTGGCTGCTTTGTGTGATATTGTCTATTATGTGTATTATTGTCTCTACCTTCTTGCCCTTTGTGCTGTTGTCTGTGCCCAATAATGTTTGTACCATGTTTTGTGCTGCTACCATTTTGTGTTACTACCATGTTGTTATGTTGTGTTGCTACCATGCTGTGTTGTCATGTGTTGCTGCCTTGCTATGTTGTCGTCTTAGGTCTCTCTTTATGTAGTGTTGTGTTGTCTCTCTTGTCGTGATGTGTGTTTTGTCCTATATTTATATGTTTTTTTTTATCCTAGCCCCCGTCCCCGCAGGAGGCCTTTTGGTGGACCGTCTTTGTAAATAAGAATTTGTTCTTAACTGACTTGACTAGTTAAATAAAGGTTCAATCAAAATAAAACAAAACATACATATGTTCCTGATATGCTCTGCAATGTTGATTATCTGTCCGTTTCAATTCGACTTCTGAGCTTAGTGGCATTATGAAGAACATGTTGTGTTATACTATGCATGCAAGTCTCTCTTGGCTAAGAGTTGAGGAGAGACTGACTGCATCACTTCTTCTTTTTAAAAATAGACAATGTGTTGAAAATTCCAAATTGTTTGCATAGTCAACTTACACACAGCTCTGATATACCCTCTTAACCCACTAGACATGCCACCAGGGGTCTTTTCACAGTCCACAAATCCAGAACAAATTCAAGAAAGCGTGCAGTCTTATATAGAGCCATTATTGTATGGAACTCCGTTCCATCTCATATTGCTCAAACTAACAGTAAGCCTGGTTTCAAAAAACAGATAAAGCAGCACCTCGCGGCACAACGCCTCTCCCCTATTTGACCTAGATAGTTTGTGTGTATGTATTGATATGTAGGCTACGTGTGCCTTTACAAAAAAATCTATGTAGTTTTGTCCTTGAGCTGTTCTTGTCTATTACTGTTCTCATTTAGGCCCTAGTACATAACCCAGGTGAGCCCTAGATACACAGGTGAGTCCAGCTGAGCCAGTAGGTGATCATGGGGACTGACCGATGATGGCAGTGGGCTTGATGGTGTGCACCACCTCCTCCAGGGTCTTTATGTGGGCGTGGTCATGGGCAAACTCCTCCTTCTCATGGTTCAGGTTCCCTCTGCCCTGTGGGTCGCATAATGATGACATCAGTAAATCTGACATACTACTGGATCCAGTTCAGGAGGGAGCAATGTTGTGAATGTTGTTGATACAAATGACTGACATTCCCTATTCTACATGACAATGCAGCATGACTGTTCTACATATGATATTTCTATCCTACATCCTACATATCTAGATGGACAGCTCAGGAGAATGCTTATCAGATCAGTGTTTTGAAGCTATTCAAGTGTATTAGGAGCAATGTTCCCTCTAAGCTCTGTAATAATGGTATGGGAATAACAATGCATTTTATTCTGTAAAGTGGTTTCTTGCATCAAACAACATTTTCAGTCACCTCCTTGTCTGAAGGACAAGTGGATAAACAGGTTAATGTTATGGCCTGCGTGTTTTTTTTCAAACGTCTCATGGAATGTAAGCCTACATTGAACACCACACATTGGCTGCTACTGTAGTCTGAATGATAGGCCCCTCTGGTAACCCTACGTTATGATCAAATAGCCACAGTAGCCTACTGTACCACTGTCTGAAACAGCAACTTAAATCTGGTACAGCCTCAGTGTTCACAGTAAACATGTGCTGGAAGTTGCACAGAATTTTAACAATGTTCAAGTTTGCGGCCAGCAGACCTGAAATTTGCTTAGTGCCGAAAATGTTTTGAGGGAACATTGATTAGCTATGATATTATGGTATTACAGTTACCTTGACGATGAGGCCCCTGGAGTCGACCATCCAGATATTCTTTGCGGCGTCTGTGGCGGACACTCCCTCTTTCGCCATGGCCATGATCAGCAGGTGGGCGATGCCCAGTGCAGCCTTGTCAAAAAAGACACATCGTCCCATGATGCATCTTGCTGCCAACCAATCTAACCAATCATTGCAATGCAACATGATGATTATAAAGCCATTTCATATCCATGCTTTTGTTACCTAACAAGGCTTGATTCAAGAGAATGAGGTTTCCAAACGTTAATGACTTCTGGACAAAGAGTTTATAATTAACACAGATCCGCACGTTTGTCCTCTTACCTCCCCTGCTCCCTGGAACACAAAAGTGTGGTCTGACAGTTTGTTCTTGGTGATCTTCAGTGCAGCCAAGACTCCAGCTACTGCTACTGAGGCTGTGCCTGGGAGAGGGAGACAGAGAGTTAGAGAGGGTGATAAACACGAGGGATGGGTTGTAAAGTTGTGATCGGAATGGTTTTGCACATCTATCTTTCAACAAAACAAAAAATTATATAATGTGTCATCAGGAGGTCATCAGTGAGCCACACAGCCTACAAATCCCAATAACTGTCTAGGGTAGGTTTGCAAAAATGTTTTTTTTTGTATTTGTATTTATTATTTTGGGTTAAAACGTCTGAAACTAAATAGAAAGTATGTCGAAATTATAATGCACTTTTAAAATGTTTAATTACTGCCCTCTATCTGGCCCGCAAATTGCTTTTGACTAACAAATCGGTCCGGAAAAAAATCTGTGTGGCACTCCGCTGAATTTTGAAATCCCGATATTGAGTAAAAATGATTGCCCACCCCGGTCTAGCGGGTAGGGGGTGGGAGGAGATTTTGGATAGGGCCAGAGAGAGAGGGAGAGAGAGATTACCTTGGATGTCATCATTGAAGGTGCAGTAGTGGTTGCGGTACTTGTTGAGGAGGCGGAAGGCGTTGGAGTTGGCAAAATCCTCAAACTGGATCAGACAGTTCATCCCGTACCTGCAGCGCAGAGTAGTGAACGGTCGGTCAGATAGTTAAATTACACACACACACACACACACACACACACACACACACACACACACACACACACACACACACACACACACACACACACACACACACACACACACACACACACACACACACACATTACCCACTTGTCAGTAACTGCCTGCATGAACTCATCGATGAGATCATCGTACTCCTTTCCTCTGACCCTCTTGTGCTTTAGACCGATGTACAGCGGGTCTTCCAGGAGCGCCTGATCAAAGATTAAACATCATCACCTTCACACTCTACGACAAGGAGCAGGGATTGGGTTAAGGTCAGGTTTAAAATCCGATTTTATGGCTTTGTGATGTGGCTGTGCAAGCTAGTGACCACTCTGCAGAGCTGCCTCAATATATGATTCACTATATGAGTCATCTCAATAAATGCCAACCTGCGGATGAGGACCTTTAGGGAAATAAGGGAAGCAACTAGGTGATAGCGGAGCCCTGAATTCCAAACAACTTCTAGTAACACATTTAGTTCACTAAGTAAGATACTGCTTTTTCTATATGGGTGGGTCAAATGATAAGGATCATGATATTAGCCAACGGAGGCCTATCAGGCCTGGGTGTTTCTTCATGGAGTGTCCCAGTTGAAGTACCTGGTTGTCGGTGCCCACGTCCAGCAGCACTGGAAGACACTGTTGGGGTGGCACTCCTCCACAGGCTGTGTACAGGGCCAGTTTGCCCACGGGGATGCCCATGCCGTAACTTCCCAGGTCCCCCAGACCCAGGATACGCTCTCCGTCCGTCACCACAATGGCCTGTGGAATATACAAACACGGTTTGGTTCACCTGATGAAACTTCTAGTCTCCAGGTAAGAGCCTTAAGCTGTTTACACCCTCCTGTCCACATCCTGTACCTTGCAGTAAAGCAAAGCTTGTGTGTGTGTGGTACTCCTCACCTTGATGTTCTCCTCAGGCCAGGAGTTGAGCATGGTGGCGATGTGACCTTTATCGTGGATGGTGATGAAGAGACCTCTGTGGGATACAGTTGAAGTCAGAAGTTTACATACACCTTAGCCAAATACATTTAAACTCAGTTTTTCACAATTCTTGAAATTTAATCCAAGTAAAAATGTCCTGTCTTAGGTCAGTTAGGACCTCCACTTTTATTTTAAGAATGTGAAATGTCAGAATAATAGTAGAGAGAATGATTTATTTCCACTTTTATTTCTTTAATCACATTCCCAGTGGGTCAGAAGTTTACATACACTCAATTAGTATTTGGTAGCATTGCCTTTAAATTGTTTAACTTAGGTCAAACGTTTCGGGTAGCCTTCCACAAGCTTTTTGGCCCATTCCCCCTGATAGAGCTGGTGTAACTGAGTCAGGTTTGTAGGCCTCCTTGCTCGCACACACTTTTTCAGGTCTGCCCACAGATTTTCTATGGGATTGAGGTCAGGGCTTTGTGATGGCCACTCCAGTACCTCAATTTTGTTGTCCTTAAGCAATTTTGCCACAACTTTGGAAGTATGCTTGGGGTCATTGTCTATTTGGAAGACGCATTTGCGACCAAGCTTTAACTTCCTGACTGATGTCTTGAGATGTTGCTTCAATATATCGACATAATTTTCCTTCCTCATGATGCTATCTATTTTGTGAAGTGCATCAGTCTCTCCTGCAGCAAAGCACCCCCACAACACGATGCTGCCACCCCCGTGCTTCATGGTGGTGATGGTGTTCTTCGGAGGCTGCGTGGTCCCATGGTGTTTATACTTGCATACTATTGTTTATACAGATGAACGTGGTACCTTCAGGCATTTGGAAATTGATCCCAAGGATGAACCAGACTTGTGGAGGTCTACCATTTTTTTTCTTGATTTTCCCATGATGTCAAGCAAAGAGGCACTTAGTTTGAAAGTAGGCCTTGCAATACATCCACAGGTACACCTCCAATTGACTCAAATTATGTCAATTAGCCTATCAGAAGCTTCTAAAGCCATGACATCATTTTCTGGAATTTTCCAAGCTGTTTAAAGCTACAGTCAACTTAGTATATGTACATTTCTGACCCACTGGAATTGTGATACAGCGAATTTTAACTGAAATACTCTGTCTGTAAACAATTGTTGAAAAAATTACTTGTGGCCTCCCGGGTGGCGCAGTGGTCTAGGGCACTGCATCGCAGTGCTAACTGCGCCACCAGAGTCTCTGGGTTCGCCCCCAGGCTCTGTCGCAGCCGGCCGCGACCGGGAGGTCCGTGGGGCGACGCACAATTGGGCTAGCGTCGTCCGGGTTAGGGAGGGTTTGGCCGGTAGGGATTTCCTTGTCTCATCGCGACTCCTGTGGCGGGCTGGGCGCAGTGCGCGCTAACTAAGGGGGCCAGGTGCACGGTGTTTCCTCCGACACATTGGTGCGGCTGGCTTCCGGGTTGGAGGCGCGCTGTGTTAAAGAAGCAGTGCGGCTTGGTTGGGTTGTGCCTCGGAGGACGCATGGCTTTCGACCTTCGTCTCTCCCGAGCCCATACGGGAGTTGTAGCGATGAGACAAGATAGTAATTACTAGCGATTGGATACCACGAAAATTGGGGAGAAAAGGGGGTAAAATTACAACAACAAAAAAAATATATATATATATTACTTGTGTCATGCACAAAGTAGATGTCCTAACCAACCAAAACTATAGTTTGTTGACAAGAAATTTGTGGAGTGGTTGAAAAACAAGTTTTACTGCCTCCAACCTAAGTGTATGTAAACTTCCAACTTCAACTGTACATGCTAACACTTCAGAACCACTGAGCCACTATTATCACACAACAATGCCCTGTCTCTCTCTCTCTCTCTGTGTGTGTGTGTGTGGGTGTGTGGGTTTGTGTGTGTCTGTACGTGTGTGTGTGTGTGTGTGTGTGTGTGTGTGTGTGTGTGTGTGTGTGTGTGTGTGTGTGTGTGTGTGTGTGTGTGTGTGTGTGTGTGTGTGGTGTGTGTGTGTGTGTGTGTGTGTGTGTGTGTGTGTGTGTGTGTGTGTGTGTAAGTGTGTGTGAGTGTGTGTATGTCTGTACGTGTGTGTGTGTCAGTGTGTCATGCCTACCGTGGTCTCCTGAAGGCCAGTCCGTACTGTTGGCAGGCCAGCCCTACTGTAGGCGTATAGACGATAGGCATGAACTCCTCTACATCAGATGTAAGCAGGCGGTAAAACAACTTCTCATTCCTGTCCTGCAAAGTCATTAGCAAGATGTACCTGAGAGAGAGAGAGAAATAGAGATAGGGAGAGAGAGAAATAGAGAAATAGAGAGAGAGAGTGAGAGAGAGGAAGAAAGAAAGAAATAGAGATAGAGAGAAATAGATAGAGAGCGAGAGAGAGAGAGAGCAACAAGAAATGTAGGACAAGGTGAAACAGAGCTGGAAGGGATAGCGATGATAGTGACAGTGATAATGATGATAGTGATATTGATGACAGTGGTAGTTATTAGTGATAGTGATGATACTAATAGTGATGATAGTGTTATTAGTGATAGCGATGATGGTGATAATACTAATAGTGATGATAGTAATAGTGATGATAGTGATGATACTAATAGTGATGATAGTGATGATACTAATAGTGATGATAGTGTTATTAGTGATAGTGGTGATAGTGATGATAGTAATAGTGATGATAGTGATGATAGTGATGATAGTAATAGTGATGCTAGTAATAGTGATGATACTAATAGTGATGATAGTGTTATTAGTGATAGTGATGATACTAATAGGGATGATACATTTAACATTTACATTTAAGTCATTTAGCAGACGCTCTTATCCAGAGCGACTTACAAATTGGTGCATTCACCTTATGATATCCAGTGGGTGTTACTTATGATAGTGATGATACTAATAGTGATGATAGTAATAGTGATGGTAGTAATAGTGATGATAGTGATGATACTAATAGTGATGATAGTGATTGTGATGATAGTAATAGTGATTATAGTGATTATACTAATAGTGATGATAGTGATGATACTAATAGTGATGATAATAATAGTGATGATAGCGTTATTAGTGATAGTGATGATAGTGATAGTGATGCTAGTAATAGTGATGCTAGTAATAGTGATGATAGTGTTATTAGTGATAGCGATGATAGTGATAATACTAATAGTGATGATAGTAATAGTGATGATAGTGATGATACTAATAGTGATGATACTAATAGTGATGATAGTGTTATTAGTGATAGTGGTGATAGTGATGCTAGTAATAGTGATGCTAGTAATTGTGATGATAGTGATGATACTAATAGTGATGATAGTAATAGTGATGATAGTGTTATTGGTGATAGTGATGCTAGTAATAGTGATGATAGTGATGATAGTAATAGTGATGAATGTGATAGTGATAAAAGTAATAGTGGTGATAGTGTTATTAGTGATAGTGATGATAGTGATGCTAGTAATAGTGATGCTAGTAATAGTGATGATAGTGATGATAGTAATAGTGATGATAGTGTTATTAGTGATAGTGATGCTAGTAATAGTGATGATATTTATGATAGTAATAGTGATGATAGTAATAGTGATGATAGTGATGATAGTAATAATAGTAATAGTGGTGATAGTGATGTCAATAATAGTGATGATAGTGTTATTAGTGATAGTGATGATAGTGATGCTAGTGATAGTGATGCAAGTAATAGTGGTGATAGTGATAGTGATGCTAGTAATAGTGATGATAGTAATAGTGATGATGGTGATTATAGTAATAGTGATGATAGTGCTAGTGATGATAGTGATTAGTGATAATGAGGGGGAGGAAAGTTTCCGTATTTCTGTCTGTATGTGCATTTTTAGCCATTGTGTGTTGTGTGTCTGTATGTTTGTTTGTTTGTATATGTAAGTGTATTATTTGACTCTGTGTGTGTGTGTGCTCACTTGTCGAGGGGGTTGCGGCCCTCGTAGCTCCTCATGATGCGGAGCACCTGGACGTCCTGGGAGAGGAAGACTGGGGGCAGCAGGCCGTGGATGCCCAGCTGCAGGCGTTCCTGCAGGGTGAAGGCCATGCCCTACGGGGGGGATGGAGGACCACACATCCAACATTAGGATCAATCGCTCCAATATTGTAGCATTGGTCTAGCTAGCTGTTGCTCACATAAACACCCAGCTATCAGGTATTTACAATTATTGTCTTTCGATAAAGAAGCTGTGGTGCTTTAGCTATGTTGTGGTTCTGATCATGTGTTTAGCATTCCTTTATTAGGCCTATTGCATGAAGGGAAATTCTTATGGTTGCTCAGCGAGCTGATTGGGTCGTGACTTTGAGATCTGGTTGTGGTTAGTGCCACTCTACTTTGTCATGTCAGTATTCTGGAGGGGTGTGTTTGAGCGTTTGGGGGAGTGGAGGTCATCTATTTATTCTGTCCAATGGGATAGGAGCCTGAATTCCCTCCCCTGTGAACTCCCTTCTAATATCTTCTTTCCTCTCTCACACACTCGCTCTACCTCTTTTTTCTTCAACGGAAAGAATTATTCTGAAAGCCAGAGAGGACCGTCATGGAAATAAATCACAAAATAAAAACTGTTCACCAACTTGCTACAGTAAATATACCAGTGTCACTATGTAAAGTTGTGATAGTGTAATGTGACACTTGCACCTGTGGTTTGGTTTCCATTAATAATAAGCGCCTATTAATGTGTCAATCACAGTGACTCTCCAACTATGAGATGTTAACCTTTAAATGGAACCTAATCCACTTCCTCATTTCAGTGTGATTACAAGTGGGGAATATGAATGAACTGAACTTGAGAGCGCATTGTTTAAGGAACCTAAGAACTGTTTGATGGTGTGAATCGTCAAATCATTCAATACGTTGAAAGGTGAATGGGACTGCGTTAGAGTTGGTATGAAGCGGGAGTTTGATAAGATTAATGATCATTATCATTCTACAACTTAGCTTCACACTAACTAAATTAAAGTGCAAACAAACATAATTATTTCAACAACACATACAACTAACACAGAAAAAATACAAAATGGAAATACATTATTTGTATACTTATACATTGCATTCAAGAAAGTATTCAGACCCTTGAATTTTTCCACATTTTGTTACAGCCTTATTCTAACATTGATTACATTGTTTTCCCCCTCATCAATCTACATACACTATCTCATAATGACAAAGCAAAAATAGTTTATTTTATTTTATTTTGACAATGTATAAAAATAAAATTCTGAAATATCACATTAACATAAGTATTTAGACCCTTTACTCAGTACTTTGTTGAAGAACCTTTGGCAGCGATTACAGCCTTGAGTCTTCTTGAGTATGACACTACATGCTTGGCACACCTGTATTTGGGGAGTTTCTTCCATTCTTCTCTGCAGATCCTCTGTCAGGTTGGTTTTTGAGCATCACTGCACAGCTATTTTCAGGTCTCACCAGAGATATTCAATCAGGTTTAAGTCCGGGCTCTGGCTGGTTCACTCAAGGACTTTCAGATACTTGTCCCGAAGCCACTCCTGCGATGTCTTGACTGTGTGCTTAGGGTTGTTGTCCTGTTGGAAGGTGAACCTTCAGCCCAGTCTGAGGTCCTGACAATCTGGAGCAGGTTTTCATCAAGGATCTCTCTGTACTTTGCTCCGTTCATCTTTCCCTTGATCCTGACTAGTCTCCCAGTCCCTGCTGTTGAGAAACATCCACACAGCATGATGTTGCTGCCACCATACCTCACCGTAGGGATGGTGCCAGGTTTCCTCCAGACGTGACGCTTGGCATTCAGAACAAAGAGTTCAATCTTGATTTCATCGGATCAGAGATTGTTTCTCGTGGTCTGAGAGTCTTTTAGGTGCCTTTGGCAAACTCCAAGCGGGCTGTCATGAGCCTTTTACTGAGGAGTGGCATCCGTCTGGCCACTCTACCATAAAGGCCTGATTGGTGGAGTGTTGTAGAGATGGATGTTCTTCTTTAAAGGTTCTTCCATCTCCATAGAAGAACTCTGGAGCTCTGTCAGAGTGACCATCGGGTTCTTGGTCACCTACCTGACCAAAGCCCTTCTCCCCCGATTGCTCAGTTTGGCCGGGCGGCTAGCTCTAGGAAGAGTCTTGGTGGTTCCAAACTTCTTCCATTTAAGAATGATTGAGGCCACTGTGTTCATGGGGACCTTCAATGCGGCAGAATTTTTTTTGTACCCTTCCCCAGATCTGTGCATCGACACAACCCTGTCTCGGAGCTCTACGGACAATTCCTTTGACCTCATCACTTGGTTTTTGCTCTGCCATGCACTGTCAACTGTGGGACCTTATATAGACAGGTGTGTGCCTTTCCAAATCATGTCCAATCAATTGAATTTACCACAGGTGGACTCCAATCAAGTTGTAGAAACATCAAGGATAATCAATGGAAACAGGATGCACCTGAGCTCAATTTCGAATCTCATAGCAAAGGGTCTGAATACTTATGTAAATAAGGTATTTCTGTTTTCGCTTTGTCATCATGGGCTATTGTGTGTAGAATGTACCATCGGGTTCTTGCCGTGAGGGAGATCTTTGTGGGCTATACTCAGCCTTCTCTCAGGGTAGTAAGTTGGCGGACTGCGGATATCCCTCTAGTGGTGTGGGGGCTGTGCTTTGGCAAAGTGGGTGGGGTTATATCCTGCCTGGTTGGCACTGTCCGGGGGTATTGTCGGATGGGGCCACAGTGTCTCCAGACCCCTCCTATTTCACCCTCCAGTATCTTTGCTGCAATAGTTTATGTGTTGGGGGGCTAGGGTCATTCTGTTATATCTGGTGTAATTCGCCTGTCTTATCAGGTGTCCTGTGTGAATTTAATTATCTAATTCTCTCTCTCTCCGTCCCGGAGGACCTGAGCCCTGGGACCATGCCTCAGGACTACCTGGCCTGATGACTCCTTTCTGCCACAAATTCACCTGGTCGTGCGGCTATGGAACCCTGACCTGTTCATGGGACGTGCTACCTTGTCCCAGACCTGCTGTTTGACTCTCTCTCTCTACCGCACCTGCTATCTCAAACTCTGAATGCTCTGCTATGAGGCGGCAGGTAGCCTAGTGGTTAGAGCGTTGGGCCAGTAAAGGTTGCTAGATCGAATCCCTGAGCTGACAAGGTAAAAATCATCTGCCCCTGAACAAAAAGGGCTTCATAAATATTTAAAAAGGGCTTCTTAAATAAATTTGATTGATTGATGAGGAGAACATTTAATTGAATCAATATTAGAATAAGGCTGACACACACACACAGATGAATCGAGTTAAAGTAAACCTGTCAGATAGCGTAGCAGTTACAGGCCTTAAAGTAAACCCCTTAAGGAAACAGCTGACCAGCAACCGCAATTACTCCTTCAGTCTACACTGACAGACAGACAGACAGACAGACAGACAGACAGACAGACAGACAGACAGACAGACAGACAGACAGACAGACAGACAGACAGACAGACAGACAGACAGACAGACAGACAGACAGACAGACAGACAGACAGACAGACAGAGACAGAGACAGAGACAGAGACAGAGACAGAGACAGAGAGAGAGAGAGAGAGAGAGAGAGAGAGAGAGACTTCTGCACTATAAAATTAAAATGCCTGGTGTACAAAACATGCTATAAAAAGGCCACCAGGCGTTTTGAGGTTTTTCCTCACAGAAAGTGCAGAATAGCCGATTTAACAATGGACAATTCCTGTTCAGTTTAGCCTTATTGGCGTCAACACAATAACCTGAAATCCCCGGACAATGTGTGAACAGGAGCTGATGGACTACATAGTTCATAGTTCAGTTATAGAACTACAATTGTTCAGATGAATGGAAGTGACTTTAACATCCGGACTGAGACCGACAGCTACGAGAGCTAACAATGTAACTTTCTTAAGTTTATTTAACCTCGTTAAAAGATAATACCAGTTGTGATTACTAACCTGAGGCACAATCCTACTGTGTGTGTCACATGACTCAATTTGGACCAGGTTAAATACAGCCTATAGACAGCCAATAATGAGTCTATAGACAGCCTATAGACAGCCTATAAAGAGCCTATAGACAGCCTATAGAGAGGATATAGAGAAGCTATAGACAGCCTATAGAGAGGCTATAGAGAGGATATAGAGAGGATATAGAGAGGCTATAGAGAAGATATCGAGAGGCTATAGAGAGGCTACAGAGAGGATCTAGAGAGGCTACAGAGAGGCTATAGATAGGCTATGGAGAGGATATAGAGACAGCCAATAGAGAGGCTATGGAGAGGATATAGAGGCTATAGAGAGGATATAGAGAGGCTATAGAGAAGATATCGAGAGGCTATAGAGAGGCTACAGAGAGGCTATAGAGAGGCTATAGAGAAGATATCGAGAGGCTATAGAGAGGCTATGGAGAGGATATAGACGTGTTGCTGTGCGTTTTGTTGCTGTGCGTTTTGTTGCCAACCTTACTTTGCTAGCTGACAACTTTACGTTGTTTTTTCTTTTTACTTTTTAATTACAGTTTATATTTTTAGTTTTTCCATCACAACTTTTTTCCCTCATTCAACTTTTTCACTCCGGACGCTTTATCTGGACATGGTTTGTCAGCACTTTCAACAGCCGAAGCTAAGTAGTAACATTAACATTATGTCTTCTAATTGCAGTCGCTGTACTCATAATATACAAGAGAACGATCGCCTTATGGCGAGGATAGCTGTGCTGCAAGCCCAGCTTCAGACACAATCGTTAGGCAAGGGTATTTCAGTGTAGGAAAGGATGAAACAGCGTCTGTGCCACCAGTAAGTACAGATAGTAGTATAAACCCCCCCGCACAGTCCCCACAGCCTCACTGCTGCTCGATCATCCTACTTTTCCAACTTAATTGAGGAAAATAAGAACAATCCAACATTTCTTTTTGATACTGTTGCAAAGCTAACTAAAAAGCAGCATTCCCCAAGAGAGGGGAGCAGTAATAAATAAATCACTTCAGCAGTAATAAATTCATGAACTTCTTTGAGGAAAAGATCATGATCATTAGAAAGCAAATTACGAACTCCTCTTTAGATCTGCGTATTCCTCCAGGGCTCAGTTGTCCTGAGTCTGCACAACTCTGCCAGAACCTAGGATCAAGGGAGACACTTAAGTGTTTTAGTACTATATCTCTTGACACAATGATGAAAATAATCACGGCCTCTAAACCTTCAAGCTGCATACTGGATCCTAATCCAACTAAACTACTGAAAGAGCTGCTTCATGTGCTTGGCCCTCCTATGTTGAACATAATAAACGGCTCTCTATCCACCGGATGTGTACCAAACTCACTATAAGTGGCAGTAATAAAGCCTCTCTTGAAAAAGCCAAACCTTGACCTGGAAAATATAAAAAACTATCGGCCTATATCGAATCTTCCATTCCTCTCAAAAAAAATTGAAAAAGCTGTTGCACAGCAACTCACTGCCTTCCTGAAGACAAACAATGTATAAGAAATGCTTCAGTCTGGTTTTAGACCCCATCATAGCACTGAGACTGCACTTGTGAAGGTGGTAAATGACCTTTTAATGGCGTCAGACCGAGGCTCTGCATCTGTCCTCGTGCTACTAGACCTTAGTGCTGCCTTTGACACCATCGATCACCACATTCTTTTGGAGAGACTGGAAACCCACATTGGTCTACACGGACAAGTTCTGGCCTGGTTTAGATCTTATCTGTCGGAAAGATATCAGTTTGTCTCTGTGAATGGTTTGTCCTCTGACAAATCAACTGTACATTTCGGTGTTCCTCAAGGTTCCGTTTTAGGACCACTATTGTTTTCACTATATATTTTACCTCTTGGGGATGTTATTCAAAACCATAATGTTAACTTTCACTGCTATGCGGATGACACACACCTGTACATTTCAATGAAACATGGTGAAGCCCCAAAATTGCCCTCGCTAGAAGCCTGTGTTTCAGACATAAGGAAGTGGATGGCTGAAAACTTTCTACTTTTAAACTCGAACAAAACAGAGATGCTTGTTCTAGGTCCCAAGAAACAAAGAGATCTTCTGTTAAATCTGACAATAAATCTGACCCCTCCTGTCTCAGCCTCCAGTATTTATGCTGCAGTAGTTTGTGTTGGGGGCTAGGGTCAGTTGGTTATATCTGGAGTACTTCTCCTGTCTTATCCAGTGTCCTGTGTGAATTTAAGTATGCTCTCTCTAATTCTCTCCTTCTCTCTTTCTTTCTCTCTCTCGGAGGACCTGAGCCCAAGGACCATACGTCAGGACTACCGAGCATGATGACTCCTTGCTGTCCCCAGTCCACCTGGCCTTGCTGCTGTTCCAGTTTCAACTGTTCTGCCTGCGGTTACGGAACCCCTACCTGTCCCAGACCTGCTGTTTTCAACTCTTAATGATTGGCTATGAAAAGCCAACTGACATTTATTCCTGATTATTATTTGACCATGCTTGTCATTTATGAACATTTTGAACATATTGGCTCTCTCTAATTCTCTCCTTCTCTCTTTCTTTCTCTCTCTCGGAGGACCTGAGCCCTAGGACCATACGTCAGGACTACCGGGCATGATGACTCCTTGCTGTCCCCAGTCCACCTGGCCTTGCTGCTGTTCCAGTTTCAACTGTTCTGCGGTTATGGAACCCCTACCTGACCCAGACCTGCTGTTTTCAACTCTTAATGATCGGCTATGAAAAGCCAACTGACATTTATTCCTGATTATTATTTGACCATGCTTGTCATTTATGAACATTTTGAACATCTTGGCCATTTCTGTTATAATCTCCACCCGGCACAGCCAGAAGAGGACTGGCCACCCCTCATAGCCTGGTTCCTCTCTAGATTTCTTCCTAGGTTTTGGCCTTTCATGGGAGTTTGTCCTAGCCACCGTGCTTCTACACCTGCATTGCTTGCTGTTTGGGGTTTTAGGCTGGGTTTCTCTACAGCACTTCGAGATATTAGCTGATGTAAGAAGGGCTATATAAAATAAACTTGATATAGAGAGGCTATGGAGAGGATATAGAGGCTATAGAGAGGATATAGAGAGCCTAATATTACCATTAAAACTACTACTACTACTACTACTTTTAATGTTATACCTATCAATTGTCCTATTAGCAATCACCTATATTAGCAAACGTATTTATGTTCAAACTTCAAATTGTTCTAGTGGGTCTCTATTGGTTATTTATTGCAATGAACAATATCAGCAAAATGTCCATGATAAGTGGTCAGTTGGGACAGTGTCGATAGTTTTCTGTTTATCGTCCCAATTCTAACAGACAGCCTATAGAGGCTATAGAGAACCCAGGGCCGATTTGAACTTACATCTGCAAGGGCAAACATGATCAGAATCAGAAACATATTTGCATTTCATTCTTCAACCTTTGTTAGGGGTCGGCAACAAGCGCACAAGTTTTGTTTTATCCCCCCCCACCCCCGGAAAATAACCAGGAATTCAGCCCAAGTACTCCCCCCCCCAAAAAAAAATATACCGTTGAAGTCAGAAGTTTACATACACCTTAGCCAAATACATTTAAACTCCGTTTTTCACAATTCCTGATATTTAATTCTAGTAAAAATTCCCTGTCTTAGGTCAGTTAGGATCCCCACTTTATTTTAAGAATGTGAAATGTCAAAATAATAGTAGAGAGAATGATTTATTTCAGCTTGTATTTCTTTCATCACATTCCCAGTGGGTCAAAAGTTTACATACACTCAATTAGTATTTGGTAGCATTGCCTTTAAATTGTTTAAATTGGGTCAAACGTTTCAGGTAGCCTTCCACAAGCTTCCCACAATAAGTTAGGTGAATTTTGGCCCATTCCTCCTGACAGAGCTGGTTTAACTCAGTCAGGTTTGTAGGCCTCCTTGCTCACACACGCTTTTTCAGGTCTGCTCACAAATTTTCTATGGGATTGAGGTCAGTGCTTTATGATGGCCACTCCAATACCTTGACTTTGTTGTCCTTAAGCCATTTTGCCACAACTTTGGAAGTATGCTTGGGGTCATTGTCCATTTGGAAGACGCATTTGCGACCAAGCTTTAACTTCCTGACTGATGTCTTGAGATGTTGCTTCAATATAGCCACATAATTTTCCTCCCTCATGATGCCATCTATTTTGTGAAGTGCACCAGTCCCTCCTGCAGTAAAGCACCCCCACAACATGATGCTACCACCCCCGTGCTTCACGGTTGGGATGGTGTTCTTCTGCTTGCAAGCCTCCCCCTTTTTCCTCCACACATAACGATGGTCATTATGGCCAAACAGTTCTATTTTTGTTTCATCAGACCAGAGGACATTTCTCCAAAAAGTACGATCTTTGTCCCCATGTGCAGTTGCAAACCGTAGTCTGGCTTTTCTATGGCGGATTTGGGCAGTGGCTTCTTCCTTGCTGAGTGGACTTTCAGGTTATGTCGATAAAGGACTCGTTTTACTGTGGATTGAGATACTTTTGTACCTGTTTCCTCCAGCATCTTCACAAGGTCCTTTGCTGTTGTTCTGGGATTGATTTGCACTTTTCGCACCAAAGTACGTTCATCACTAGGAGACAGAACACGTCTCCTTCCTGAGTGGTATGACGGCTGTGTGGTCCCATGGTGTTTATACTTGCGTACTATTGTTTGTACAGATGAACGTGGTACCTTCAGGCGTTTGGAAATTGCTCCCAAGGATGAACCAGACTTGGAGGTCTACAACTTTTGTTCTGAGGTCTTGGCTGATTTCTTTTAAATTTCCCATGATGTCAAGCAAAGAGGCACTGAGTTTGAAGGTAGGTCTTGAAACACATCCACAGGTACACCTCCAATTGACTCAAATTATGTAATTTAGCCTATGAGAAGCTTCTAAAGCCAGCCCTATAATCTCAATGTCCTGAATGAGAGCAGTGGCTTTTCATCTGATGGCATTGCACTGTCTGTGGTGTTCTAGGGGCAGGAATCATCAACGAGATTCAGCCCCGGGCCGATTTCTTCTTGAGCGATGGTTAGAATGCCTGAACATAAATAATTTGTTGACTAATAATAATTCCAAACCTTACCTTTGTATTTGATCACATACACTGAGTGTACAAAACATTAAGAACACCTTCTTAATATTGAGTTGCATCCCCCTTGCCCTTAGAACAGGTTAATTAGCCAGGGTATGCACTCTACAAGGTGTCGAAAGCGTTCCACAGGGATGCTGGCCCATGTTGACTCCAATGCTTTCCACAGTTGTGTCAAGATGGTTGAATGTCCTTTGGATGGTGGACCGTTCTTGATACAAGCGGGAAACTGTTGTGTGAAAAACCCAGACACATTGCAGTTCTTGACACAAACCGGTGCGCCTGGCACCTACTACCATACCCCATTTAAAGGCACTTAAATATTTTGTCTTGCCCATTCACCCTCTGAATGGCACAGATACACAGTCCGTGTAAATACCACGGGAGCCTTCTTACTTATAGGAACTTCACAGTCCTATTGGTGAAACAACCATGAAAAGGTAGTCTCTCTCTCCCTCAGTTGCCTATGTCCATCAACAACAGCAAGATCAACAACTAGCTAATGCCAGCCAGAACAAGATGAGCTAAAGTCTAACGAGAGAACATTTGATAAACCCTCTCAAACATTTACAGCTAGTTGGTCGTCAAAATTACACTAATAAACGATGGGGAATAGTAGCCTGCTCGTCCTTCTGCAGCTTGCCCACGTTTTGACAACTGAATGGGAACTTGGCTGCCCACCCATTTGATCGATACCAAATACATTTTATTGACAACTAAGAGATATACTAACTGTGGATAACAGTCATTCAAGTTCAGCGTAGCTAGCTAGCAAAGCGGTTCACATTTCTTGCCAGCTAACCAAATGACACCTGCATCTCTAGAAGTAGCCACCGAAAAACGATATGAGGGGAAAAAGTTGGTCACTCACTCACTACTCCAATAACATCACATCCTCCTAGTAGCTAGCTAGCTAAGGTTAGACTCCGTGTTTTCAGCTTGCTAAATAAATAATGAATGAAGCATTGCTGTATGGTGCACTCAAACCCTCTTGTAGTTGAGTAGCCAGCCTAGGCTACTGCTCAAATGTTGCTTTAAAAGGCCTACATGTTTGTCCTTTGCATGGTGTTTTGTTGCAGATTTAGGTTTTTGGTTATAGTTTTTTTAACGAAGCCAGACTGCCACATTTTAGTAGCCTAACTAGGACTGTGGCATTTCTGTAAAATTTCCCTCTGTTGCGTGTTGTAAACGGGACACATGAAAGCAGCACAATTTAAGTTGAATTACCCGATGCGAGCACATCAGGCTGTAATTTCATAAAGTCGAGGACTCAACTGTTGACTAATTTATACTCGCTTGTGTGTCTGTGTGTGAATCCTTTTATCTTATATCTTTTTGACGAACAAGACTACATTTTCTGTAGGCTACAGCAATGACCCGAATATCAGCGGTGCTGGAGTAGTCTACACTGTTGTCGGATAGTTCCAGCCAAAATGGGACATCGAACCTTTGATTGATTTTTACTTCAATTTAAATCCTCTTCTCAAACAAGATGTGACTATTTTCAACGAACAGACTAATACCTTTAGAATATCCATGTCGTTCAGGTTAGCCGGGAGAGAGGACGCCAAGTGGTTTTCTGTGAATGGAATTTATTTGTTGTGAATTGTTTTGAATATGTTACTCCGAAGTGAGTTTGCTTTTTGTTTGTCTCCATTTGTCATGGACCTTTAATTTGGAATCTATCTACAAAATCCAGATCGTCAAGGGAAACCCAGAGCGAGGATTCTACAAATTCAGAGAGCTCACAGACCGGGGATTTAAATTGTGTTTTTTGTGCTCCGGGAGAAGCGAGAATCATAGAAAGAAATTAATGTTTGTGCTCCCGAGTGGCGCAGTGGTCTAAGGCACTACATCTCAGCGCTAGAGGCATCACTACAGATTCGATTCCAGGCTGTATCACAACCGGCAGTGATTGGGAGTCCCATAGGGCGGCGCACAATTGGCCCAGCGTCGTCCGGGTTAGGGTTTGGCCCGGGGTAGGGCGTCATTGTAAATAAGAATTATTTCTTAAATGATTTGCTTAGTTAAATAAAAATATTTTAAAAACCTGTTGGAACTGAAACTTGGCAAGGACATTTAGCATACAACATGTTTAAACTTTAGGTCTGGTAGAAGATTTGGTCAGTGCCATTAGTGATGATATGATACAGCACCGTTTGTCTTGCTGTGACTTGTAGTGCAGCACAACGCGGACGGTATGGTAGCGGGACAAAATTAATTGACAACCCTGATCATTGCGCGGGCCGGATAGAAATGTGTCACGCCTTGTGTTTTGACACGTGTGCTACTCTATTAGCCACGTTTTGACTGACTTGTGATCTTTGCCTTCGCTAGTTTGATTGTATTGACATTCCCTTAGTTACAGTAGGCTGTTTTTGTTCAAAATATTGAGTCATTGAAACTGAAACAGTACATCCCGAATGGGTGCAGGTAGCAAACAATGTACCAGGCCAGCTTTGATCTACAACCTGACAGCAATATTATAAATGTATTGGTGAATTATATTAATCTAGCATTGAACTGCATCCATCTACAGTGCATTCGGAAAGTATTCAACCCCCTTGACATTTTTTTCTAATTTTGTTACTTTACAGCCTTATTCTAAAATTGATTCAATAAAAAATGCCCCTCTTCAATCTACACACAAACCCCCATAATGACAAAGCAAAAACATGTTTTTAGACATTTTTGGTGTAATTGCGGTCGCTAATCAGCCGTTTCCTTAAGGGGTTTACTTTAAGGCCTGTAACTGCTACGCTATCTGACAGGTTTACATTAACTCGATTAATCTGTGTGTGTGTGTGTGTGTGTGTGTGTGTGTGTGTGTGTGTGTGTGTGTGTGTGTGTGTGTGTGTGTGTGTGTGTGTGTGCCAGATTGATTTACAGTGCATTCGGAAAGTATTCAGATCCCTTCACCTTTTCCACATTTTCTTACATTACAGCCTTATTCTAAAATGGATTCAATTAAATGTTTACCTCATCAATCTACACACAATAGCCCACAATGACAAAGCGAAAACAGAAACACCTTATTAACATAAGTATTCAGACCCTTTGCTATGAGACTCAAAATTGAGCTCAGGTGCATCCTGTTTCCATTGATTATCCTTGAGATGTTTCTACAACTTGATTGGAGTCCACCTGTGGTAAATTCAATTGACTGGACATGATTTGGAAAGGCACACACCTGTCTATATAAGGTCCCACAGTTGACAGTGCGTGTCAGAGGAAAAACCAAGCGATGATGTCCAAGGAAATGTCCGTAGAGCTCAGAGACAGGATCGTGTCTAGGCACAGATCTGGGGTTGGATACCAAAATATTTCTGCAGCATTGCAGGTCCCCAAGAACACAGTGGCCTCAATCATTCTTAAATGTAAGAAGTTTGGAACCACCAAGACTCTTCCTAGAGCTGGCCACCTACCCAAACTGAACAACCGGGGGTGAAGGGCCTTGGTCTTGGAGGTGACCAAGAACCCGATGGTCACTCTGACAGAAGTCCAGAGTTCCTTTGTGGAGATGGGAGAACCTTCCAGAAGGACAACCATCTAACAACTATCTCTGCAGCACTCCATTTTTTTTTTATCTACAATCAGCTTCCTATTTCGCAACAAAGCATCCTTCACTCATGCTGCCAAACATATTCTCGTAAAACTGACTATCCTACCGATCCTTGACTTCGGCGATGTCATTTACAAAATAGCCTCCAACACTCTACTCAGCAAATTGGATGCAGTCTATCACAGTGGCATCCGTTTTGTCACCAAAGCCCCATATACTACCCACCACTGTGACCTGTATGCTCTCGTTGGTTGGCCCTCGCTTCATTTCCTCACCAAACCCACTGGCTCCAGGTCATCTATAAGTCTTTGCTAGGTAAAGCCCCGCCTTATCTCAGCCCATGGTTACCATAGCAGCACCCACCCGTAGCACGCGCTCCAGCAGGTATATTTCATTGGTCAGCCCCAAAGCCAATTCCTCCTTTGGCCGCCTTTCCTTCCAGTTCTCTGCTGCCAATGACTGGAACGAATTGCAAAAATCACTGAAGCTGGAGACTCATATCTCCCTCTCTAACTTTAAGCACCAGCTGTCAGAGCAGCTCACAGATCACTGCACCTGTACATAGCCCATCTGTAAACAGCACATCCAACTACCTCATCCCCATACTGTTATTTATTTTTTTGCTCCTTCGCACCCCAGTATCTCTACTTGTGTTTAATTGCTAAATTGTAATTATTTCACCACTATGGCCTATTTATTGCCTTACGTCCCTTATCTTACCTCATTTGCACACACTGTATATATATTTTTCCATTGTGTTATTGACTGTATGTTTGTTTATTCCATGTGTAACTCTGTGTTGTTGTTTGTGTCACACTGCTTTGCTTTATCTTGGCCAGGTCGCAGTTGTAAATGAGAACTTGTTCTCAACTGGCCTACCTGGTTAAATAAAAGTTAAATTTAAAAAATGAAGAAATCCAGCCTTTATGTTAGAGTGGCCAGACAGAAGCCACTCCTCAGTAAAAGGCACATGACAGCCTGCTTGGAGTTTACCGAAAGGCACCTAAAGGACTCTCAGACCATGAGAAACAAGATTTTCTGGTCTGATGAAACCAAGAATGAACCTTTTGGGCTGAATGCCATGCGTCACGTCTGGAGGAAACCTGCCACTATCCTTACGGTGAAGCATGGTGGTGGCAGATTCACGCTGTGGGGATGTTTTTCAGCGGCAGTGACTGGGAGACTAGTCAGGAGGGAGGGAAAGATGAACGGAACAAAGTACAGAGAGATCCATGATGAAAACCTGTTCCAGAGAACTCAACACCTTAGACTGGGGCGAAGGTTCACCTTCCAACAGGACAACAACCCTAAGCACACAGCCAAGACAATGCAGGAGTGGCTTCGGGACAAGTCTATGAATGTCCTTGAGTGGCCCAGCCAGAGCCCGGACTTGAACCAGATCTAACATCTCTGGAGAGACCTGAAAATAGCTGAGCAGCGATGCTCCCCATCCAACCTGACAGATCTTGAGGATCTACAGAGAAGAATGGGAGAAACTCCCCAAATACAGGTGTGCCAAGCTTGTAGCGTAATAGCCAAGAAGACTTGAGACTGTAATCGCTGCCAAAGGTGCTTCAACAAAGTACTGAGTAAAGGGTCTGAATACTTATGTAAATGGTATATTTTAGTTATTTATTTTTAATACATTTGCAAACATTTCTAAAAACCTGTTTTTGCTTTGTTGTTATGGGGTATTGTTTGTGTGTATATTGATGAGGGGAAAAAACAATTTAATTAATTTTAGAATAAGGCTGTAACGTAACAACATTTTTAAAAAGTCATGGGGTCTGAATTCTATCCAAATGCACTGTATTTTTCCAACAATTCCTTACTGTATGTCATGGAATTTTGAGTGAAACAAACTATTTTAAAATCCTCTGATAAAGTTGGTTTTGTAGCATAAAACTGGGAATTTGACATGTTTTACTGATATTATTGTCTGTTTGTTTCATATCTGCAAAGTTATCTGCAAAGAACGCTGTCAGTTCCACTTTAATGTTTTGTACACTCAGTGTATATCTCTCTATGATGTGTGGGAATACTTTGGAACAGATTTCCAAAATTAAAATCACTTGGAGCTGATCTGCTGGTGTTTTTACAGTCTTTTATGTCCAACAATTTTATGAAAATAAATATTTTTAAAAATTTGCTCAGAAAACTTGGGGGGGGGGGGCAAATAAAATCACAGCCGCCAGTTGGGGGACCTTGATCCAGGGCTTTACCTTGTTCAGGTGTGGGTTTCTGGTAATGTCATAACCACGCTTCTTGGTGTTGACGCTGCCCTTGCAGCTCGAGCCCGAGTGACACACTCTGACAGCCTCAAGGCAAGTCGCACGGGCCATCGTGACAGGGTGACCTGGTGCACCCACGAGGACCCTCAACGCGCCCACTGTGGTGATTCTGCACAGTGACACACTCCTTCCCGGTAGGGAGTTCATATTTCCTGTGAAGAGAGAGGGTGGGAGAGGGGCTGTGACACGGTTTACATACAGTGCTTGACTGTATAAGTGCCGGTACTCATTTTGGGTGCCGGTACTGTTTATATTTAGGTGCAGGAGCTCCACAATACTTTTGAGCTAATATACTATAAGAGGAACAGGAGATGAAGCAGTAGAAATGTTGAAATGCCTGTACTCAGCAACCGTGAGCTCCTGTCCAAGTCAAGCGCTGCCATGGTTACATATCGGTTGACGATGATGACTTGTCCTAAATCACAAGACAGACGACCTAGAATTCCATGCATGCAACATGCATAGCCTAATCAAGTTCAGCAAGGTTGCCCTCCACATATAGTTAACGACGTTAGGCATTGAATATATCACTTTACGGCTAGGTGAGGCAAAATATTTAATTAAACACAAACAGCAGATGTTACGATGCTGCTGGCATTGTAAATTCAGTGTTTACCAGTATCCATCCTAATGGGCAGGATAATGTTCCACGTAGGCCTACTATAGTTGAGCAATGTAACGTTATAGCTGAATCTCCAAATATAGACAACAGCACACTGCACACAGAAATTGATTTATTTACAAAACAAACTGCGTCGCTCGCTACCTGAATACGGTTTGACGCTGCCCTCGAGTTCCTATCTGAAAAAATCTCAATCCTTTTAGGGTTGGGGTAGCAGACTATGGTCTCTCTTCGTCGCTGACTTTTTATCAGTGGATGTGAGTAGAATGGTCTAAACAGCTGATACAAGTTTATTTGATGTTGACGCTTTCACCAGAGACCGTAGGCGTTCGCTTTCCTGTAGAACCGCCCATTTTGTCACCGCCGACCAATCGTGTTAAGCAAAATGTTGCTCATGGAAGATCGTAGCCACACAAAAATATTTTGGACCCTCCCTTCCACCCCCCACTCTACGCTCCTCCCTCCTGTTTCTGTGTACTGTAGTCACCATTGCCATAGTTGTAACCCTTCCTTTTAAATAGAGTACTAGCGTAGGAGTATATTTGATCATGTCCACATAACTGAATTAAATAGATGCTATTTATTCAATTAAATTTAGAGGCTTATTTGATATGGGAAACGTATGTTTACATTGCCAAAGCAAGTGAAATAGATAAAACAAAAGTAAAATAACTGTGAAAACACACTACATCTTGCCGTCATAATTATGGTCATACAGACCGCTGCAGTGCGGGCGAAAAACATATGACAGAAATGACAGAAGACAGTCAAATCCATCTCTGTTAAGTTATTTTTTAACTCCCTTAGACAAAATTATATTTCCCAGTTATATATGGTACTTTATTGCCCTGCTAGGGCGTTTCTGGTCCAGTCTGCAATGCTGAGTCACCAGCCAGATGTTATTGCTTACAACAAGAATCTCCGGATTTAGATTTCTGTTACACCCAGAGACATTGAGAATTAGTGCAGACGTTCCAAGGAGTGCACCGCCCTGCAGAGAAGTACTGAACAAAGAATGAATTTGCTGGGCAAATATAATAACTCTACTCGCATTTGAATCTAATGTACATTATGTCGCAAGCAGGGTTGGGAAGGTTACTTTCTAAATGTAATCCTTTACAGTTACCTGTCCAAAATGGTAATTAGTAATGCAACTTTTGGATTACCCAAACTTAGTAACGTAATATGATTACATTAAGTTACTTTTAGATTACTTTTCCCTTAAGAGGCATTAGAAGACAAAAAATGCTTGTTACCAATTGAACCACATCTACTGCAGGATAAATCAATGTTCAAGTTTACATAGCTAGCCATACATGGACGTTCAGTTTTACTTTCTGGGATGGTTATGTAGGCTTCTTCTAACCCATCGCTTTCTACTACATATACGAATACAATTAAATTATATATTTTACATTAAAAACCAAAGTCAATCAGAATTCCAGTCATTCCAATAAATGTTATACCCCTTGATCTTCAAGAAAGGGACTTGGAAATATGGAAGTATAGTCATTGTTTTTACCTGAGAATAACCCCAAAACTAAGGATTTAGCCAGACCTACTCTGTTGTTTATGATTTTGTTGTCATGGAGGACAGATTGGGCTCATTGATTCGAGTTGAAAAATAAATGCTGCGCTCATGGAATGGCATGCTTTGAGCACTACTGAAAAGTGCTATTTACATGTGAAAAATGAATGCCATATGCTGCATTTGCTATAGGCCTATTGTTTAACTTTTTGTTGGAACTTTGATATCTTGATAACATGCAGCCGTTTAGAGTGCAAATCGACAGATGAAACAAGAAGAAAACAGTTGCCCCCGCCTCTGTTTTGGTAAAAAGCTGAGGGATGGGCCTGGAGAAATGTAACCAGTGTTCAGATTAATAGACAGAGCTACAGTATGGATGCAAGGACTGACCATCCATGATATCAAATTTGTTTTAACCATTTTATGAGGCTATACAATGTTTACAAACATAGGAGAAAAACAAGATCATGTTCTGGGTTCTCATGGAGTGTGACAACTAACCTCATGAGGCATTTATAAATTATATTTTTCAATTATCAATGGAGATATGTAAATTATACATCCAAAAGCAACTACAGATTGCCCCTTTAAGTCTATCAAAAGTGTGCGAGTTTGAACATATGTCCATTAGGCCTATGGACAAAAAAAATGTTTTATCAGCATGTATTAGATTGAGCAATAAAAGCCCCACTTTTATTCCATAGGCTGGGATCCACCGTGTGCAGCTGTTGCAAGAGCCCTGTCACTGGGTTAGAGCCTGTAAGTAAGCATTTCACTGTAAGGTCTACACCTGTTGTATTCAGCGCACGTGCCAAATAAACTTTGATTTGATCATGCTGAAACATGAGGTGATTGTGGTGACTAGTTTCAAAAACAATGATTTATAGGCAGCTTCAACTTCTTGAATTAAACCATTGTAGGGTTCAGACTACACCACTGCTGTCATCCTTACCTCCAAGAGTTTATTCACGTTGGATAATCTTTGGATGCTGACAGCAGTCACACCATTGGAAGACATAGCTTGGACTGTAGCCTACAAAAGCCTATTCCTGCTCTTTTCACACGATCCATCAAACCCATTTGATGTGTCATCATAGTGGTCTCTGACTTGTAGTCAGACTCGCTCAGGTGGAACAAATTAAATTTTTCGCCTTTTTTCAATGCTGATTTGCAAATTTGTTTACATACAGAGAAGTGTCAAAGGGGCTGTGCATAATTAACTTAAAAATTGCACTGTTGGTTAGAGCCTGTAAGTAAGCATTTCACTGTAAGGTCTACACCTGTTGTATTCAGCGCACGTGCCAAATAAACTTTGATTTGATCATGCTGAAACATGAGGTGATGGTGGTGGAAGAATGGTAAGACAATGGGCCTTGGGATCTCGTCACGGTATCTTTGTGCATTCAGATTGCCATCGATAAAATGCAATTGTGTTAGTTGTCCGTAGCTTATGTGTGCCCATACCATAACCTCACCGCCACCATGGGGCACTATGTTCACAACGCTGACATTAGCAAACGGCTCACCCACACAACGCCATACACGGTCTGTGGTTGTGAGGCCGGTTGGATGTACTGCCAAATTCTCTACAATGAAGTTGAGGCGGCTAAAGATTGAGAAATTAACATTTAATTATCTGGCAACAGCTCTGGTGGACATTCCTGTAGTCAGCATGCCAATTACACACTCCCTCAAAACATCAGACATCTGTGGCCTTTTATTGTCCGCAGCACAAGGTGCCTGTGTAATGAGCATGCTGTTTAACCAGCTTTGTGATAATCCATTGACCTGACAGGTGTGGCATATCTTGGCAAAGGAGAAATGCTCACCAACAAGGATGTAAACAAATTTTCAGTGGTGTAAAGTGAACTGAACAAATTTACTTTGAAGTGCTTTGAAAGACTAGTCAAGGATCCTATCACCTCCACCTACCTGTCACCCTAGACCCACTCCAATTTGCTTACCGCCCCAATAGGTCCACAAACGATGCAATCGCAATCACACTAAACAATCCCATCTAGACAAGAGGAATACCTATGGAAGAATGCTTTTATTTGACTACAGCTCAGCATTCAACACCATAGTACCCTCAAAACTCATATTAAGCTTGAGACCCTGGATCTCGACCCCGCACTGTGCAACTGGGTCCTGGACTTCCTGACGGGCCACCCCCAGGTGGTGAAGGTAGGAAACAACATTACTCCGCTGATCCTCAACACTGGGGCCCCACAAGGGTGCGTTCTCAGCCCTCTCCTGTACTCCCTGTTCACCCACGACTGCATGGCCATGCACGCCTCCAACTCAATCATCAAGTTTGCAGACGACACTACAGTGGTAGGCTTGATTACCAACAACAACGAGACAGCCTACAGGGAGGAGGTGAGGGCCCTCAAGAGTGTGGTGTCAGGAAAATAACCTCTCACTCAATGTCAGCAAAACAAAAGAGATGATCATGGACTTCAGGAAACAGCAAAGGGAGCACCCCCCTATCCACAGCGACAGGACAGCAGTGGAGAAGGTGGAAAGTTTTAAGTTCCTCGGTGTACACGTACCGACAAAATGAAATGGTCCACACATACAGACAGTGTGGTGAAGGCGCAACAGTGCCTCTTCAAACTCAGGAGGATGAAAAAAATGTGGCTTGTCACTGAAAACCCTCACTTACTTTACAGATACACAATTGAGAGCATCCTGTCAGGCTGTATCACCGCCTGGTACGGCAACTTCACCACCCACATCCACAGAGCTCTCCAGAGGGTGGTGCGGTCTACACAACGCATCACCGGGGGCAAACTACCTGCCCTCCAGGAGACCTACAACACCCAATGTCACAGAAAGGCCATAAAGATCATCAAGGATAATAACCACCCGAGCCACTACATGTTCACCCTGCTTCCATCCAGAAGGCGAGTTCAGTACAGATGCGTCAAAGCTGGGACAGAGAGATTGAAAAACAGCTATCTCAAGGCCATCAGATTGTTAAACATTCACCACTATAACAGAGAGGCAGCTGCCTACCTACAGACTTGATATCATTGGCCACTTTAATAAAATGGAACACTAGTCACTTTAATAATGCCACTTTAAGAATGTTTACATATCTCACATTGCTCATCTCATATGTATACACTGTATCCTTCACTATCTATTCTTTACTAGTGGCGGAAGGTAGCCTAGTGGTTAGTGTTGGGCCAGTAACCGAAAGGTTGCTAGATCTAATTCCCGAGCCGACAAGGTAAAAATCTGTCGTTCTGCCCCTGAACAAGAGTTAACCCACTGTTCCTAGGCTGTCATTGTAAATAAGAATAGGTTCTTAAATCTATTGCAAACTCTATTGCAACTTAGCAGCTCTGTCACAGCTCATCCATATATTTTACACTTACAGTTGAAGTCAGAAGTTTACATACACCTTAGCCAAATATATTTAAACTCAGATTTTCACAATTCCTGACACTTAATCAAAGTAAAAATCTCCTGTCTTAGGTCAGTTAGGATCACCACTTTATTTTAAGAATGTGAAATGTCAGAATAATAGTAGAGAATGATTTATTTCAGCTTTTACTTCTTTCATCACATTCCCAGTGGGTCAGAAGTTTACATATACTCAATCAGTATTTGGTAGCATTGCCTTTAAATTGTTTAACTTGGGTCAAACATTTCAGGTAATCTTCCACAAGCTTCCCACAATAAGTTGGATGAATTTGGCCCATTCCTCTTGACAGAGCTGGTGTAACTGAGTCAGGTTTGTAGGCCTCCTTGCACACACACGCTTTTTCAATTCTGCCCACAAAGTTTCTATAGGATTGAGGTCAGGGCTTTGTGATGGCCACTCCAATACCTCAACTTTGTTGTCCTTAAGCCATTTTACCACAACTTTGGAAGTATGCTTGGGGTCATTGTCTATTTGGAAGACGCATTTGCGACCAAGCTTTAACTTCCTGACTGATGTCTTGAGATGTTGCTTCAATATAGCCACATAATTTTCCTCCCTCATGATGCCATCTATTTTGTGAAGTGCATCAGTCCCTCCTGCAGTAAAGCACCCCCACAACATGATGCTGCCACCCCCGTGCTTCACGGTTGGAATGGTGTTCTTCTGCTTGCAAGCCTCCCCCTTTTTCCTCCACACATAACGATGGTCATTATGGCCAAACAGTTCTATTTTTGTTTCATCAGACCAGAGGACATTTCTCCAAAAAGTACGATCTTTGTCCCCATGTGCAGTTACAATCCGTAGTCTGGCTTTTATATGGCGGTTTTGGAGCAGTGGCTTCTTCCTTGCTGAGCGGCCTTTCAGTTTATGTCAACATAGGACTTGTTTCACTGTGGATATAGATACTTTTGTACCTGTTTCTTCCAGCATCTTCACAAGGTCCTTTACTGTTGTTCTGGGATTGATTTGCACTTTTCGCACCGAAGTACGTTCATCTCTAGGAGACAGAACGCGTCTCCTTCCTGAGCGGTATGACGGCTGCATGGTCCCATGGTGTTTATACTTGCGTACTATTGTTTGTAAAGATGAACGTGCTACCTTCAGGCGTTTCGAAATTGCTCCCAAGGATGAACCAGACTTGTGGAGGTCTACAATTTTTTTTCTGAGGTCTTGGTTGATTTCTTTTGATTTTCCCATGATGTCAAGCAAAGAGGCACTGAGTTTGAAGGTAGGCCTTGAAATTCATCCACAGGTACATGTCAATTAGCCTATCAGAAGCTTCTAAAGCCATGACAACATTTTCTGGAATTTTCCAAGCTGTTTAAAAGGCAGTCAACGTAGTGTATGTAAACTTCTGACCCACTGGAATAGTGATACAGTGAATTATAAGTGAAATCATCTGTTTGTAAACAATTGCTGGAAAAAGTACTTGTGTGATGCACAAAGTAGATGTCCTAACCGACTTGCCAAAACTATAGTTTTGTTAACAAGAAATTTGTGGAGTGGTTGAAAAACGAGTTTTAATGACTCCAACCTAAGTATGTAAACTTGAACTGTATATATTCTCATCCCATTCCTTTACTAGATTGTGTTTATTAGGTTTTGTTGTGGAATTGTTAGATATCACCTGTTAGATACTGCTGCACGGTCAGATCTAGAAGCAGAAGCATTTCGCTACACTCGCAATAATATCTGATAACCATGTGTTTCTGACCAATAAAATTGGATTTGAAATACTTAAGTAGTACTTTAAAATATTTTTACTTAAGTAGTTTTTTTTAGGTATCTGTACTTTACTTTTTATGTTTCACTTTCCTATATTCCTAATGAAAAGAATGTACTTTTTACTCCATACATTTTCCCTGAAACCGCAAAGACCTTGTTACATTTTCAATACTTAGCAGGACAGGAAAGAGAACATCCCTGGTCACCCCTACTGCCTCTGACCTGGAGGACTCACTAAACGCCTAGTTTGAAAATGTCTGCGTGTTGTAGTGTGCCCCTGGCTCTCCGTAAAAAAATAACACTGATCTTATTATTATAAGCAATCTGAATTTATTTATACTTTTGATACTCACATATATTTAAAAGCAAATACTTTTAGACTTTTAGCCAAGTAGTATTTTTCTTGGTGACTTTCACTCGAGTCATTTTCTATGAAGGTATCTTTACTTTTACTCAAGTATGACAATTGGGTACTTTTTCCACAACTGCAAATTTGTCTCCAAAAATTGAGAGAAATACATTTGTGTGTCTGGAAAATTTCTGGGATCTTATTTCAGCTCATGAAACATAGGACCAACACTTTATATTTTGCGTCTATATTTTTGTTCAGTGTATTATTAGTTTATAATATCCTCTGAGGAACCAGTGAAGATAAATGTCTTTATGAAAAATAAAGTTCTCAAACTATTTTATTTAAAAAGTGTTCTTTTTTTTTTTTTAATGCAAAAGTCTACACACTTAGCAGACACTTTGTTTAACTAATGCATCTCCATCTGTCATATACCAACCCAACCTTGTCACAACAAAACTGATTGGCTCAATAGCATTAAGGAAAGAAATTCCACAAATTAACAAGGCACACCTGTTAATTGAAATGCATTCCAGGTGAGTACCTCGTGAAGCTGGTTGAGAGAATGCCACAGTGTGCAAAGCTATCATCAAGGCAAAGCGTGGCTACTTTGAAGAATCTCAATTATAAAATATATTTTGATTTGTTTAACACTTTTTTGGTTACTGCATGATTCCATATTTGTTTTGATGTCTTCACTATTATTCAACAATGTAGAAAATAGTAAAAATAAAGAAAAACCCTGGAATGAGTAGGTGTGTCCAAACTTTTGACTGGTACTGTAGAACAAAGACTCGAACATGCCACTCAAAGCAAGGTGAATGATGATTTCATTTAAATCCCAAGTACAAAATCCCAAGTACAAGACCAACGGAATCATTTATCCCACCACCGACTAAAATACAACTGTAAACAGACAGAGGCACTTGAGGAAAACTGAACAAGAAACAGTCACACACTACAGAATCTACAACAAAACATTGTATACAACTATTTAAAATAAGAAAACAGATACACACTTGATGAAATGTACAATAAAAAAACTAATAATATTTCTTACAATTGATAGTGCTGTGTTTTACATTGTCTTATAGGTAAATTATGTAAATATTTAAAAAAAGTATTCTAAAATAAAAAAATTCACGGATTTCAACAGGTAAAATATGTGCCTTAAGATTCCGGTATTCTAGCCCTCCCTCCACACCTTGCCCTTCAATCCCATTCTATATAAAGTATAGCACAATATTACATAAGTACTGTTTAACCTCTATGCTTGTACATGTATAAAAGGCACCCGAGTCACCTTATTACAATAAATTCTATAGCGTCTATCAGAGTCCAAAACGTGTATGCGTGATCTAGAATATTGGAACATTAACTTTCATACTTTTCTCAGCGTGGCTCAAGCTATTTCTCCAATTGTCAACACATTCAAATTAATATAGGATGCGTACGCAGAGCCGTGTTGGTTGGGAATTTTGGGCAGATGCTCGTTTGGGCAGTGGTCTCAGAGCCCCCTAGTTGTCACAATGGGATGCCGGACTATCGCGTCTCTGGACTCTGAATTACGCTTAATAATCCTTTAGGTTTACAACCAATTTTCTTAACTTCTCTTCCACTGTGTCACTTCTCGTCCAAAGGCAGACAGACAGAGGCCGTTTGTGGAGACAGACAGACCGACAAACAGTTTGTGGAGACACAAACCATCAGTTTACACTGAGGAAAAGGGAGACCGGCAGGCAGGTTTCAGACAGACAGGTTTCAGATCACCACACTGGTACCACTACGAGAGCTCTTATCCTGGAAAAGAGAGAGAGAGAGATGGAGAGAGAGAGAGAGATGGAGAGAGAGAGAGAGAGAGATGGAGAGAGAGAGAGAGATGGAGAGAGAGAGAGAGATGGAGAGAGAGAGAGAGATGGAGAGAGAGAGGGATGGGGAGGGAGAGAGAGAGAGAGGGATGGGGAGGGAGAGAGAGAGAGAGGGATGGGGAGGGAGAGAGAGAGAGAGGGATGGGGAGGGAGAGAGAGAGAGAGGGATGGGGAGGGAGAGAGAGAGAGAGGGATGGGGAGGGAGAGAGAGAGAGAGGGATGGGGAGGGAGAGAGAGAGAGAGGGATGGGGAGGGAGAGAGAGAGAGAGGGATGGGGAGGGAGAGAGAGAGAGAGGGATGGGGAGGGAGAGAGAGAGAGAGGGATGGGGAGGGAGAGAGAGAGAGAGGGATGGGGAGGGAAGAGAGAGAGAGGGATGGGGAGGGAAGAGAGAGAGAGGGATGGGGAGGGAAGAGAGAGAGAGGGATGGGGAGGGAAGAGAGAGAGAGGGATGGGGAGGGAAGAGAGAGAGAGGGATGGGGGGGAAGAGAGAGAGGGATGGGGAGGGAGAGAGAGAGGGATGGGGAGAGAGAGAGGGAGAGGGAGAGAGAGAGAGGGTGTTCAGTAGTGTTGACATTTGTGTGTTAAAATGAGTGCATGTGAATGTCTGTGGATGTGTGTGTTCCCTCCTGTTTGTGCAGTGTCTGTTACAGGACAGTACGATCCTGATCTGTATGTGTGAGTAAACAATGTTATATGGGTGTGAGTCGTACATCAGGACTCGTGTTTGTTTCTTACTGAGTAGCGGTCGTAGTTCCTCCTGTTGCCTTGCTGGATCTCGATGGAGGAGTAGCTGGGGGGTTTCTCTGGCCACAGCTTCCCCTTGCCTCCCCTTTTCCCTCCCCTCCTGCTGTCTTCCTCATCCGAGCTCCAGGACCGTTGTCGACGGGCAGGAGGTGAGTGGCTCCTGTCTTGCCTGGCAAGGGCTGACCGACGCAGCTCCTCCATCATGTCGTCACGACTACGGGACCGCGGCGCCGACCCAGACCCCCCCGTCCTCCTCCCGGCCGAGCCTTGCCCCTCCCTCTTCGGCCCTCCCCTCCGGTCGTCCCAGTCTGACTCATCGCTGTAGCTACGCAGGATGCCTTGTCGCGAAGGGGTGGAGTAGTGTTTGTCACGCCGGTTGTCACTGTAATGCCCACCGCCGCCACCCCCAGTGCGGTTGGTGCTGCCGCTGGATTGGCTGGATATTCTGGGTGCACCACTGGTCACTCCTCCCCCTCCAGTCCCCCTGCGAGAGGAGAAACTGGGAACCCGCTGGACGATAGGGGGCAAGGTGATCACTCTCCTCTCCACCCCCCTCATCCCCATCTCATCCAGGGCAGACAGCATGCTGGGGGGGCCGGCCGTGAAGGGGACCCCCTGGGGGCCTCCCTGGGGCTGGTACTGGTGGGCCTGGGGGGACAAGTGCTGATGAGGGGGAGGGGGTATCTGGCTGTGAACCCCCCTCATCTGGCTCTCCAGGAAGTCCAGCATCTGGTTGGTGCCGTGCGCGCTCCCGCCGTGCACGCTGCCGTTACCGTGGTGGATACCGTATTGGTGTTGGGGCATGTGGTGTTGGGGGATAGGGGGAGGCTGCTGCTGGAGGGGCAAGGGGCCCATCGGGGCCATGGCAAAGTTGGGCTTGGTAGGGTACCCATCGGAGAACGAGCCTGGAGACATAGCGAATCACACAGCATTAGCACCGTTATAAGACTGACCTGAGACCAGCAGATCGTTTCACAGCATGGATGGTCAGGGTTCTCCCCAGGATTTTTTAAGGTGGTGCTGCTGAGTACGGCCAGGGGGGGGGGGGGGGGGTCAGAGATTCTCATTTCTCTATTTACATAGTGGCACAGCCAGTCCACAAGGTGGCACATCACCTCTCTTACATTCTTTGGGAGCACCTTGAGGGTACAACATTATAACATTGACCGGAGTTCAGTAGATAGTTTCACAGCATGCTGGGTACAACATTAGCACCATTATAAGACTGACCTGAGTACATCGCTGGGTTGCCCTGGGAGGAGTGGTTGCTGATGGGGGCGTAGATAGGCTGCCCGTGCATCCAGGGGACCATGGCCTTCTGGGCCTCTCGTATCATCCTGTGCTGCATCACCACTTGGGAGGGGAGAGGTGTGAATAAGCGTATCACTATGAGTATGTGTGCGCTCGACCGTGTGTGTGTGTGTGTGTGTGTGTGTGGTACCTTTCTCAGGGCAGCAGCAGGTCTGTGGGCAGCAGGGACAGCGGATGTAGCAGCAACACTTCTGGGGGCAGCACTGACAACAGCAGATACAGAACAGCATGATGAGCAGCAGAGCCCCGATGATGATGAACAGCACCGTCAGCCAATCTGGAACAGAGGTCAAGAGGTCATGTAGGACACATACAGTGACTTCAGAAAGTATTCATACCCAAGTGACATATTTGACATTTTGTTGTGTTACAGTCTGAACTCAAGAAAAATAATAATTCTCTAATCTTCTCTACACCCGCAATACCCCAAAACATTTTTGCCCATTTATTGAAAATGACAGCGATAACAACTGTGAGTCTTTCTGGGTATGTCTAAGAGCTTAACACATCTGGATTGTACAATATTTGCAAATTATATATATTTTTTTAATTCTTCCATCTCTGTCAAGTTGGTTGTTGATCTGTGCTACACAGCCAATTTCAACTCTTGCCATAGATATTCAAGCTGATTTATGTCAAAACTGTAACTAGGCCATTAAGGAACATTCAATGTTGTCTTGGTAAGCAACTTGGGCTTGTGTCTTGCTGAAAGGTGAGTGTCTCCCGGTCTCTGTTGGAAAGCAGACTGAACCAGGTATTCCTCCAGGATTTTGCCTGTGCTTAGATCTATTCCGTTTTATTTTATCCTAAAAAAACTCCCTAGTCCTTGCCGATGACAAGCATACCCATAACATGATGAAGCTACCACCATGATTGAAAATATGAAGAGTGGTACTCAGTAATGTGTTGTGTTTGACCCAAACATAAGGCTTTCTATTCAGGATATGAAGTAAATTTCTTTGCCACATTTTTTGCAGAATCCCAAATTGACCCCTTCCCCCCTCTCACTTCGATTTGTGTTTTGACGCGTGCCTCCGCTGCATGCGGTGTTGGAGCTACTATCATTTTGTTTATACTGTACCTATGCCATACTTTCAGATCTACAGAAGTGAATAGTGGAGTTGATTTGGGATTGGCCAATGTCATTTTATTTGCTGTGTTACTCACATTGTATTTAAAGTGCCACACAGACAACAGCGCCAAGTCTCTACACTGATAGAATGCAAGTGACATTACATCTTATTCAAAATAGGCCATTACATGGTGTACAGTTTGTTGAATGCATGTTATACATAGAGAACCTATGAACCTCTAATTAATTGGAGGAAGTTAACATTGTTATGGAAGGACCTCCCGAGTGTCGCAGTGGTCTACGGCACTGCATCGCAGTGCTAGCTGTGTCACTACAGATCCTGGTTCAATTCCAGGCTGTGTCGCAGCCGGCCATGACTGGGAGACCCATGAGGCGGCGCACAATTGGACCAGCGTCGTCCAGGTTAGGCCGGCATTTCCTTCTCCCATCGCGCTCTAGCAACTCCTGTGGCGGGCCGGGCGCAGTGCACGCTGAAACGGTTGCCAGGTGTACCATGTTTCCTCCAACACATTGGTGCGGCTGGCTTTCGGGTTAAGCGGGCATTGTGTCAAGAAGCAGTGCAGCTTGGCTGGGGTCGTGTTTCGGAGGACACACGGCTCTCGACCTTCGCCTCTCCCGAGTCCGTATGGGAGTTGTAGCGATGGGACAATTGGATACCACGAAATTTGGGGGAAAAAAGGGTGTTAAAAAATATATGAATAAATTGTTATGGAATAATAAAACATGACCCACTATTGTGTAACACATTAGCTGCACAGTTGGTCCTCAATCCTAAGGGTGCTTTTTAATGATGCGCCACAGACACCCCATGGTTCCCCCAGGAGAGCAATGCATTGGTGGAACATGCAAATACATAAGTGAAATTGAGGATAGTTAATTAAACGCATCCTGAAAAAGCAAAAAACATTTGCAGTCACTTACGGTAAACAATGAGTTTGACCTCGCGGTCTGAGTCTCCTGTAGTGTCTCCCGGTGCGTCAATGGAGCAGAAGTACACACCATTATCCCACCACATCACCTCATTCATAACCAGGTCGGCCTCTGTGGAGGGCAGGGGGGCGTGCACACACCCAAGCACTTACTGTACATGTGCATGATAACATTTAATGCAACATTTACAAATCTGAGAATTGGGGTCACTTTCACTATGTTGGGGTCACACTCACTGTTTTGGATGGATATCTTGCGCTCCCGATACTCAGAGCCCAGGGTGGCCTCATTGGTTCCCTTCTTCTGGATGACTGTGCGAATGGTGCGCTGGCGGTCTGGACAGTCATTGGCTGGGTCCTGGCCCAGCTGCAGAGCAGCCTGATAGGCTACAGCAGGAGGAGAATGGAAGTATTATGATGACATCACTATACACCAACATCTCCATTATCGCATTGGTGTCCCAATCTCAACAGTACCACTATGACATCATACAATTTTCAAAGCCTCATTATGGCATCACTATACAATTCTGACATCACAATCACCACAGCACCTTATGACATAAAACTACACAGTTCCATTATTACATTACAATCTTCACTGCAGTATGACATCAATCTCCACAGCCCTGTTGTTACCTCACACACTCTGCTGTTCCATTTCTGACATCACAATCGCCACAGCCCCATTACAAGAAGACTATGTAAATGGAAAGACAGGAGGGCTACACTAGTGTCCGTGCAGCCCTCACTCATTTACCTGTCCTTTAATATCTCACCTGTGGAGTAGAATTCCAGCACGGGGTCCTTGCAGAAGGACTTGTAGCGCCAGGTGACCAGGACTTCCTGTGCATTGGCGGAGGTGGAGTAGTCACAGCGTATGATGACTGAGGCAAAGAGAGCCGTACTCCTCTCTGTCTGAGGAACAATCACCTGGATAGAAAACACCTCTGAAAGACAGAGTTGCGAGAAAGAATGAGAGGATAGTACAAAAATAATAATAAATAAAATAAAAAAAGAGAAAAAAATGATGTGTTCAAATGATTAAGAGAAACTGTTTTTCAAACTGCTTCATTTGTATACAGAAGTGCATATTAGTACTCGGATACAATAATTTCTAACAACGTTAATGTAGATTAACTGTCCTGAACACCCATCTGCTTGGCAACTTGTAAACACCCTACGATCACGTGACCGCGATTTGTTGGCCTTGTCATGTTTACACCTGTCGATTATTAACTTATTCTAACATGCTTATTTTGGAAAGAATCAAGACAATTTATATGTCAATTATGTTTTGTATGTAATAAAGCCCAATACACGTTAGAGCCGTATCTTAAAGCGGTTTTAGATTAAAAACCTTACCTGTTGGCAGGAAACCAAGCAGAAGCGCAAGCAAGATACTATTTCCCATCTTGTTCTCCACCATTCCAACGCGGAAGTTTCTAAAAGACGACCAACCTTTAGTCAATCGAGACAAACAATTCATTTGATAAAACCATGCAACATTTGTCGAAGCAACGCTTCATCAGCGCATTTTCTTCATTTTATGCAAATAGAAGTCTTCAATTTCCTCGTTTTTGTGGTGAAACTACTCTCCTACAGGTGTCGAGGCAACTTTCCCAGGCAGAGTTCATCCGTGCGTTCCCAATCCCATCCCCCAGTTTCAGGTGACATCACTAACCCCACCTCGAGCCGTAACAGGTGCAAGACAAAAAAACTTGTAAGTGATATGGAAGGCTCGTGCACGTGGAAACGAGTTTTTAAAACATGAACGCCTAAATGTATCAAATAGTTCGCGGAACTAGGACTTTTGAAATGGATTATCTTAAGATAAACCCCCTCTGGAAATGCCTTTATACATAGAGGACCTTGAGAAAATCGGGTATATTTTCCTATAGGCCCAGAATAGTAAAAGTAGCGATCTTTCTAATGTCAACTGAAGATCAACACCAGACTGTACATACATCAGATGTGTCTTCTTTGTACACACATCTGATTATATCTAATGTATAAATGCAACATGCAACAATTTCAAAGATTTTACTGAGTTACAGTTCATATAAGGAAATCAGTCAATTGAAATTAAATAAATTCATTAGGCCATAATCTATGGATTTCACAGTGCAGCCATGGGTGGGCCTTGGAGGGCATAGGCCCACCCACTTGGCAGCCAAGCCCACTCACTGGGGAGCCAGGCCCTACCAACCAGAATTAGTTTTCCCCTACAAAAGGGCTTTATTACAGACAGAAATACTCCTCAGCACATATTGTAGGCTTGTATTTCTACCCTGGTTGAGGCAAGGCAATCTAGAATAATCTAGTCTCATGTGAATCAGATTACATTTCAAGGATGTATCCAGATAATTGAGAAAATACAGAGACATTGAACAGTTAGGGTCCAAGCACAGTGACTCATGTTTGGCCTTTTGAGAACTCCAGTACTATGCAACCGTTGACGCAACCAGAACTTAATTTAAAACATTAGGTGGATGATTCAGCATATTGTGCAGTAGTTGTGGACTGTCAGCCAGCCTACTCAGCTCTGCAATACGAATTACAATGAAGTGGCCCCAGCTATGTTCTCTTTCTTCAGTGTCTGTCCAGGGTTTGTTTCTTAATGCCAAGCTTGTTTGCACTTTCAGCAGTGTGGAAATTCCATGTCAACAGTCCTTAGACACACAAAACACTGGAGCCTGCAGGATTTCCATGTGAATTGGGATATCTACATGCTGGAAGAAAAGACCCAAGCCACAGCACTGTGGAGACTGGAGAGGAGTTCACAGCAATTTCGCAGATCATCCTTCTCTGAAAAGAGGTTTGATTGTTGCTGGGGGGTTCAGGGACTGTTGGTGTGGTTCTATTCTAAGGCTGTATTCATACTGGTGGTGTGGTTCTATTCTAAGGCTGTATTCATACTGGTGGTGTGGTTCTATTCTAAGGCTGTATTCATACTGTTGGTGTGGTTCTATTCTAAGGCTGTATTCATACTGGTGGTGTGGTTCTATTCTAAGGCTGTATTCATACTGGTGGTGTGGTTCTATTCTAAGGCTGTATTCATACTGTTGGTGTGGTTCTATTCTAAGGCTGTATTGATACTGTTGATGTGGTTCTATTCTAAGGCTGTATTCATACTGGTGGTAGACAGTCACTATAAAGTTTGGCCAAGTACCAGCATTGAAGGGTGGTGACGTTAAACAAGCCCAGGAGCGCTTTTGTGTTTATAGTTTTTTCAACTCTCTCTCCAACATGCAGTCAAGCTTTATTCACTCAACACAAAGACAGGCCAGCTTGAGTTCCACTCTCAACAGCTCTTCTGGATCCAATGTAGAGCTTAGAAACCTTGTAAAATGTGCTTTATAAATTAAATGTACGCCATTCGTACAGTGAAGAGGTATTCTGCACCTGTCATGGCCAGATGCTGAAGCGAAAGCTCCCTTCTGGAATTGTGATGTCATCCTGGAACACACGCATCTTGGTCTATCCTGGTGGAATTTAGAATCCTGTTATAGTTCCTGTTTCACCCTATTTGTCATGGTCAGCGTAGTGACCAGTGACCAGTGCTCAGTGCTGTCCCACATTCAGAAGGGACAGACATTTCAGTCACTGGTGTCTTATGGAATAAGAGATAATGATGTATACATCGTTGTAAAAGCACATCTGCATGTGTGAAAATGTGCTAAATAAATGGTAATTGACAGAAAAGGCTTGGAAGAGCTGTTTATGTCTGTGGTGTTTGTGTGTGTAAATAAAGTAATGAGCAAGCACTGTGTGTGTGTATTAAGCGGTTAACATAGATTGCGATAAGAAACACACGCAACACATCCAATGTAAACAATCATAAAAGGGCATAGTAATCACACACAATGGCACAATCTAAGATAGTGTGTTTATATCAAAATCAATGTCAAACAAGTGAAATACAAACATCTGCTATGGCTGAATGGCAGTTTCAAAACACAGTTACCTGTGGCCAATAACGGCATGTCCAATTAATACTGTGGGCTAATAAAGAATACTATTACAGTGCAATTGCAAACCTGTAATATAAATTCAAGCTCAGTAGGTACAGTACATTTACAGTAGGTACAGTACATGACACACACACACACACACACACACACACACACACACACACACACACACACACACACACACACACACACACACACACACACACACAATGAAGGCAGGTGAACCTGAGTTGTCTTTTTCATGGCACAATTGACACCTATTATATGTTTCTTATAGTCTGATGAAATGTATGACACGTGGGGGAGCATTGGATTTACAATTATAATGGCAAGTTGGCATATAGTTGTTTAGAATTGATCAAAACAATCCTGAACTTAACACACATCAATTGATCATATGAAGTTTCTTTGATGACTGCTTTCCTTTTCTTTAACCCCTTATCTTAGCTCTCCTCCACACCTAATCAATACCTATCAATCTATCCCTACCAATAGCCCTAATCGTATCATTGTTGTCAGCGTAACTTCACGGGAACTAGCTTTCACCGTGCTTTATAGGTGAGAGAGGGGGACTGCTCTGTGGAATGCTTGGTTTGAGTTTCACAGATAAATCTAAATATGGACATACAATACAGTACACATTCACACAAATGCTTTACACCCACACATACCAATTCAAACGGTGTGTATGTAATGCATCTACGCTCAACACACATACAAACAAAATGGTGTCCAAATGTTCCTTAAATCAATGCATAAACAATGCACGTTCCATTGTCTTCTCGTGATCCATGCAAGGTGCCTCCCTTCTGTGGATGGAAACTTTCTATTGGATAAGCCTCTTCAGGTTGTTGATGATGAGGATGATCAGTTAGTCACTCCCAGGCTGATGCATGATGTTTTAAGTGAGTGATGTGTGATTCTCAATGCTGGCAGTGCTGTGCAGGCACAGGCTTGAGTTCTCTCTGGTGTGTCACACTATGAGAGAGTCTCTGCTCAGAGCAGGGGTCTGTTAAAAGAAAAACACCAAGAGCCATGTTAGAGACCATGCAATCATGCCACTCATGCTTGACTAGTCAGGCCTGGTCAGTGAGGCAATGTGGGAATCCACAGCAATCATGCCACTCATGCTCGATTAGTCAGGCCTGGTCAGTGAGGCAATGTGGGAATCCACAGCAATCATGCAGCTCATGCTCTGTTATAATGTCTGCGAGTGAGTACCACGAGAACATGATACAATCACATACAGAACATGCATTATTTTTGGTATTAAGATTTGACCTTTTACCTTTGAAATAAAGCATTAAACTTGAGGATGTTTTCTTGACTACATTATTTACGAAATATTGATCTAAATTACAACATCAAAATAGTGCTTTCCGCCTCTCTTTTCACATAACAACCAATCAATATGAAATACTGTTAAAAAATGTTTTGATTTATACAGCGCATTTGGAAAGTCTTCAGACCCCTTCCCTTTTACCACATTTTGTTACGTTACAGCCTTATTCTAAGATTGATTAAATAAATGTTTTTCCTCATCAATCTACACACAATAATGGCTCCTGAGTGGTGCACCGGTTTAAGGCATTGCATCTCAGTCCTAGAGGCGTCACTACCGACCCTGGTTCGATTCCAGGCTGTCTCACAACCGGCCGTGATTGGGAGTCCCATAGGGCGGTGCGCAATTGGCCCAGTGTCGTCCGGGTTAGGGGTTGGCCGTCATTGTAAATAAGAATTGTTCTTAACTGACTTGCCTAGTTAAACAAAGGTTAAATACTTTTAAAAAATGCCCCATAATGGAAAAGCGAAAACAGGTTTTTAGAAATGTTTGCAAATGTATAAAAACCAAAAAACTGAAATACTTTATTTACATAAGAATTCATACCCTTTGCTATAAGACTCGAAATTGAGCTCAGGTGCATCCGGTTTCCATTTATCATCCTTGAGATTGTAGATTGTAGAAAGTCCACCTGTGATAAATTCAATTAATTGGACATGATTTGGAAAGGCACACACCTGTCTTTATAAGGTCCCACAGTTGACAGTGCATGTCAGAGCGAAAATCAAGCCCCCAAAGGACTTGTCTGTAGAGCTCAGAGACAGGATTGTTTCAAGGCACAGATGTGGGGAAGGGTACCAAACAAGGTATGCAGCATTGAAGGTCCTCAAGAACATGGAGGCCTCCATCATTCTGAAGTGGAAGAAGTTTGGAACCAGCAAGACTCTTCCTAGATCTGGCCGCCCGGCCAAACTGAGCAATCGGGGGAGAAAGGCCTTGGTCAGGGAGGTGACCAAGAACCCGATGGTCACTCTGACAGAGCTCCAGAGTTCCTCTGTTGAGAACCTTCCAGAAGGATAACCATTTCTGCAGCACTCCACCAATCAGGCCTTTATGGTAGAGTGGTCAGACGGAAGCCACTCCTCAGTAAAAGGGACATGACAGCCAGCTTGGAGTTTGCCAAAATCCACCTCAAGGACTCTCAGACCATGAGAAACCAAGATTGAACTCTTTGGCCTGAATGCCAAGCGTCACATCTGGAGGAAACCTGGCACTATCCCGACTGTAAAGCATGGTGGTGGCAGCATCATGCTGTGGGGATGTTTTTCAGTGGCAGGGACTAGGAGACTAGTCAGGATCGAGGGAAAGATGAACGGAGCAAAGTACAGGGAGATCCTTGATGAAAACCTGCTCCAGAGCGCTCAGGACCTCAGACTGGGGTGAACATTTACCTTCCAATAGGACAATGACCCTAAGCACACAGCCAAGATAACACAGGACTGGCTTCGGGACAAATCAAATCAAATGTATTTATATAGCCCTTCTTACATCAGCTGATATCTCAAAGTGCTGTACAGAAACCCAGCCTAAAACCCCAAACAGCAAGCAATGCAGGTGTAGAAGCACAGTGGCTAGGAAAAACTCCCTAGAAAGCCCAAAACCTAGGAAGAAACCTAGAGAGGAACCAGGCTTTGAGGGGTGGCCAGTCCTCTTCTGGCTGTGCCGGGTGGAGATTATAACAGAACATGGCCAAGATGTTCAAATGTTCATAAATGACCAGCATGGTCAAAGTCTCTCAATGTCCTTGAGTGGCCCAGCCAGAGCCCGGACTTGACCCCGATCAAATATATCTGGAGACACCTGAAAAAGCTGTGCAGCGACACTACCCATCCAACCTGACAGAGCTTGAAAGGATCTGTAGAGAGGAATAGGAGAAACTCCCCAAATACAGGTGTGCCAAGCTTGCAGAGTCTTACCCAAGAAGACTCAAGGCTGTAATCGCTCCCAAAGGTGCTTCAACAAAGTACTGAGTTAAGGGTCTGAATACTTACTATGTAAATGTGAAATTTCAGATGTTTTTTTTTTAGTTGCTAAAATAAAATAAAGTTTTTGCTTTGTCATTATGGGGTATTGTATGTAGATTGATGAGGGGGACAAACTTTTTAATCCATTTTAGAATAAGGCTGTAACGTAACAAAATATGGAAGTCAAGGGATCTGAATACTTTCCAAACGCACTGTAAATATTGAACAAAAATATAACCGCAACATGTAACAATTTCAACGATTTTACTGAATTACAGAACAAAAAAGGAAATCAGTCAATTTAAATAAATAAATTAGCACCTAATCAATGAATTTCACGGGCAGGGGCGCAGCCACGGTTGGTGCTGGGAGGGCATAGGCCCTCCCACTGGGGAGCCAGGCCCAGCAAATCAGAATTCGTTTTTTCCCTACAAAAGGGCTTTATTACAGACAGAAATACTTCTCAGTTTCATCAGCTGTCCGGGTGGCTGGTCTCAGACAATCCCGCAGGTGAAGAAACCGGATGTGGGCTGGCATGGTTACATGTGGTCTGCGGTTGTGAGGCCAGTTGGACGTACAGCCAAATTCTCTAAAACAACGTTAGAGGCGGCTTATGGTAGAGAAATTAACAATTCAATTCTCTGGCAACAGCTCTGGTGAACATTTCTTGCAGTCAGTATGCCAATTGCACACTCCCTCAATTTGAGACATCTGTGGCATTGTGTGACAAAACTGCACATTTTAGAGTGGCCTTTTACTGTCCCCAGCACAAGGTGCACCTGTGTAATGATCATGCTGTTTAATCAGCTTCTTTATATGCCACACCTGTCAGCTGGATCGATTATCTTGGCAAAGGAGAAATGCTGACTAACTTCAAAAAAATAACTTTTTGTGCATGTGGAATATTTCTGGGATCTTTTATTTCAGCTCATGAAACATGGGACCAACACTTTACATGTTGCGCTTATATTTTTGTTGAATATAGTTTAAAAAAACAACACCCACAAATAAAGATGATCTAACCATCATGGGTTTAAAGTTGGTGGTCTGTTAGACCTACTGGACTTACTACCTCTGAGCTCTTGTAGCTGGGATAACCTGAGAGTGGTAGGGTGTTCTTCAACATGACCCTCCTACAGGTAACTCACCATATTTCGGTTGTTGTCCCTGTCCTCTCTGCCTGCCTGTATGGTGTGGGCCAGTCCTTTAGGGGGACGGGTATAGGAGAACGATTGCATGGCCTGGTCAGTGGTGCTGTATCGTTCTGAGGGCGATTCGACCATGCGGTAACGTTCAGTGGTTGGGTTGACCATCCGGTACCTTTCCATCTCTAGCTCTGAGTATGGAGGCAAAGGGTCATCCTCCTCGGGCCTGTTGGTAGGTGACCGGCTGTAGAAACCGTCGCTGCCCTTGCCCTTTGAACTGCCCTTGGAGGGAGTGTCACTGTCCTCGTCAACCCGCCCCTTTCCTCTCTCCCCCTTCTCTCCTGCTCTCCCCCTCGCCTTGCGCTCCAATAAGTTGTTGAGGAAGGCGTCATCGTAACCCCTCCGCCCCTGGGTGTGCTGGTGGGGGCGAGAGGGGAGATCGTCCCACATGTCCCTCTTCTTCTGCGGAGGTGGGCTGCGGCGGGGGTGCCAGTCATCATCCCTGTCTCCATGGAAACGGCGTGAGGGGCTGTGGTCCCGGTACGGCGGGTAGTGCTCTCGCCCCCGTAGTTCCAGGTCGTAGTCCCTGTCCTGGTCACGGGGGTCGCCCCTCCGGGCACGGGGGCCGTAGGACATAGCAAATTCCTCCAGCTCATCCAGAGAGCCAGTACGCCCCCTGGAGCCCAATGTCCTCCTCTCCAGGTGCACAGAGCGAGGGTTCCACCTGGAAAACAGGGAAGACAGGGGGAATCAGAGTATATAACAGATACACAAATGCAGACAGACAGTGTTAACTAGCATTTTAGTCCTACATTGAATACAATATAATCAGCAATGAAATATCCAATATCTATACAACATCCTATTCTCTCTCTTACACACACACACCGGGTCAGAAAATGTGAGTACTTTAGATACAGTTCAAACTCAGTGGTACCTGCTGTCTTGCTCGTCATCAGTGTGGTTGCCACGGTAATGCCTGGGTCGACGACTGTTGTGCACAGGAGCTGCCGTGAGCTCTGATTGGTCATCGAGGTCAGCGATGGGTGGGAGAGCTTTCATCTGGACTGTCCGATAGGTCTGCCGGAAATCCGTGTCCCATCCCTCATGCAGAGAGCTGAGCTCTGATAGGCTACTGGCTGCTGGGACAACACATCACTATGGAGACCGTTACTGCTTTCAATACATTTTTTCAATGTTATTAATGAACTGTTTCCACAGCACATTTCTTTGCAACACGGTTCTATTTACAGCATGTTTATGCTTCAACACTTCTAATCCAATCACAGACACATCATCAAATATCACCCCTAATGCAAACAACATCTGATAGCCATAGACATCTGTGTAAATATAGATTGGTTATTTTCAAAGCAAATGCTTTTGCTGATGGCCCTCATCGTACAGATAGATGTAGGATCTTAATTACAAGTTCTCACAGTCTCACATCAGAATGAGATGTTCATCCATGTTTCTCAAACGTAAAATGTCTAAGTTGTTCCAGCCGTTTTAAGGTTAGGCATTAACTTTGAATGTTTAAGCTAAGGGTTAAGGTTTGTGATTGGCTTAAAACAAACATTTTAAAAACAACTTTTTATCGCTGGATTTGACCATTCAACCTTTGGAATCAGAGGCAGAAAGTTATGCCCATCCACCATCCCCCATCCCCCATCCCCATCCACCATCCCCATCCACAACCCAAACCGACTTGAAGGTAACAGTGCTCACTGTTGCCCCTAGTGGCCGGTTTTAACATCATCTCCCGAATGTCCACAGACATGGATGGATGTCAAATACTGACTAGTATCACGCGTGACCTGCCTGAATTTGATCACCCAACAGGAATTTAAAACTTGTAGAGTATTCAAGATTTAAAAAGGCTTCTAAAGTTTGTAATTTCCACTGATTTGTCCTAACAAAAAATGTATCAGAAATGTCCGTGAATTATAATCCACACAATAATTCACATTTCCTGTTGCTGCAGGATTATTTTCCATGCTCTTAGTTTGGGAGAGACATTATAAAAGGTATCTGAGTCAATTATGAAGTGACTATACGTCACATAGAAACAGAATGCATAAAATGAGAATTGATTCTGTGGAACACATCCAGCTTTTGTCCGCTATCTTGGAATTTCAAATGACAATATGCTTTACACTGCACTACACAAATGTCTGTGTGCTTAAAACAAAGCACTATGGATACCTTCTTACACTGCCACTGGTATGTTAATGAACTTAACATGTGAAATACAGAACCATACAATATTATAGTTTCTGATAAAAAAAGCAACAGTCTAGTCAATTTACAAGAATATATATATTTTTTTGTTGCCATTTAACAGATGCTCTTATCCAGAGCGACTTACAGTTAGTGCGTTCATCTACAGATAGCTTGGTGGGACAACCACATATCACAGGCAGAGAAAGTAAATGCCTCAATATCGTAGCTATCAGTAGAGTCAGAGCTAGAAGGGAGGAGGGGGGGTCAAGTACAAGTGCTGTTTAAGTGTTTTTTGGGGGGAGGGTTGTTGTGAGGGAAGGATTATTTAAGATACTCTTTGAAGAGGTAGGGTTTCAGATGTTTTTCGGAATAAGGGCATGGACTCTGCTGTCCTAACTTCAGGGGGAAGCTGGTTCCACCATTAAGGTACCAGGACAGAGAAGAGCTTGGACTGGGCTGAGCGGGAGCTGCCCTCCCGGAGGGTGCACTGATGTCTTTCAGCGATGGTAAATCTTCATCCATGGCCAAAGGTGTTCTGAAGACATCACCATCCCACCCCAACGGTCGGTCTGATCTCATGGTATAACTATATGAAAGTCTACTTTAAAACATTAAGATAACACAGAAAACAAGTTGGTACTTACTAATGTTGACAGAAAGAAGTTTACAAGTGGATAATAAATCATTTTTATGATGGTTTATAGGCAGTTTATAGGTAGTTCTTCAAATGTTACCAAACTTCATTTGACTGATTCGACACAGATGGATTCTCTCAGCTGATGGTATTGATGACATTTAGTGTAATCAAGGTTGGTTTGTTACAAATGGGGTAATGAATAGTTAATAGAGAATGTAATGAAGGGTTTCAGATGAGGATGAAACCAACCTCTACTAACAATGATACACACCAACCCATCCCCACACCAAACCAACCCATCCCTACAAACACACACACACACACACACACCAACCCATCCCCACACACACCAACCCCCCCCCACACACACACACACCAACCCCCCCCCCCCCCCCCCCACACACACACACCAACCCATCCCCACACCAACCCAGCCCATTCCTACACCAACCCAACCCGTCCCTACACACACACACACACACACACACACACACACACACACACACACACACACACACACACACACACACACACACACACACACACACACACACACACACACACACACACCAACCCATCCCCACACACACACCAACCCATCCCCCCCAACACACACACACACACCAACCCCCCCCCTCACCACACACACATCATGCAAAACTACATTTCCCACAATGCACAGTTGCTTGTCCAGTTCCTGCAGTCGGACAGGACGAGCCCAGGTGTGGGGCGGGTCACTCACCCCCAGCCAAGTTGTTCTCCACTGAGGGGAGGGAGACCATCTTAGGTTCCGCGAGGGACGGCGGGGCGAAGGGGACCATGGTGGGGACTCCAGGGATGCAGTAAGGGGGGTACACAACAACCTGGGGAGGCTGGCCCCTCTTCACCATCTTCCCCGCCTCATAGACTGGAAAACACCGACAAATGTAAGACTGTGTAAGACCGCTAGTGAATGTAAGACCATGTGTGTGTGTGTGTGTGTGTGTGTGTGTGTGTGTGTGTGTGTGTGTGTGTGTGTGTGTGTGTGTGTGTGTGTGTGTGTTACTCACGGTGGAGTGGGCAGCAGCAGGTGTCGGGGCAGCAGCAGCAGCGGAGGTAGCAGCAGCAGGAGTGAGGGCAGCACTGACACCAGCAGATCCCCATCAACAACAGGAACAGGATACTGCCCAGCACTACAGATCCCACAAACACCCACTCTGGAACACAGACGCAGATCAATGAGACTACACATCCCACAAACACACACTCTGGAACACAGACACAGATCAATGAGACTACACATCCCACAAACACCCACTCTGGAACACAGACACAGATCAATGAGACTACACATCCCACAAACACCCACTCTGGAACACAGACACAGATCAATGAGACTACACATCCCACAAACACCCACTCTGGAACACAGACACAGATCAATGAGACTACACATCCCACAAACACCCACTCTGGAACACAGACACAGATCAATGAGACTACACATCCCACAAACACCCACTCTGGAACACAGACACAGATCAATGAGACTACAGATCCCACAAACACCCACTCTGGAACACAGACGCAGATCAATGAGACTACACATCCCACAAACACACACTCTGGAACACAGACACAGATCAATGAGACTACACATCCCACAAACACCCACTCTGGAACACAGACACAGATCAATGAGACTACACATCCCACAAACACCCACTCTGGAACACAGACACAGATCAATGAGACTACACATCCCACAAACACCCACTCTGGAACACAGACACAGATCAATGAGACTACACATCCCACAAACACCCACTCTGGAACACAGACACAGATCAATGAGACTACACATCCCACAAACACCCACTCTGGAACACAGACACAGATCAATGAGACTACAGATCCCACAAACAGTAGAGATACACATCTTGTTACTTGAGTGAGTTACTACATGTTACTTACTACAGCTACATCTTCTGCATGTCTGTCCTCTCTCCACATCCGTAAAAACCATTGACATTTATGGTAATAATAACCCTCCAATGTTCAGGGTGTAGAGAGGCAGTGCTTGCTGGCTTATCACAGCCTCACGTCACTAAAGCATCCCAACACTAATGATGAACTTCCTCTGGCCGTGACCAAAAAACGACAAACACGCCACTTTAGTCAGACCCTTGTGAAAACACACATCCCAAGTGGACCTCTTCAGAGAGAGATCTCATCTTCAAAAGAGAGAGGGCATAGGGTTTCTTGTGAATAAGTCCTGTAGCAAGAATATGATTGTGATAGTGAGAGTGAGTTAATGCTTGACTGTGCAGAGGCGGAATATAAGACGAGGCAACGAGCTGATTTGTCCTTTACTCTGCAGTTGTTAAGTCATTCAAGATTCACAGAAGCTGATTGTACAGTGAGAGAACAGGGTGAGCAGAGCCAGAGCAGGTGATGCCACCGAGGGAACAGGTAAGGAAGGAACAGGTGGGGGGAAAAGGCAGCCATATTTGGCACACACACACACACACACACACACACACACACACACACACACACACACACACACACACACACACACACACACACACACACACACAGTAGCCAGTGGGTGAGGAAGCAGGCAGCCGTACCTGGCATAATCTCCACATCAAACTCAGGCAGGAGATCGTCCAGCACACCTGTCCTACCTGCAGAGAGAAGGAGAGCAAGAGGTGAGGCGCTGCAGACAGGAAGTAGCAGTGGGCAGAGGTCAAAGGTGAGGCAAATCAGCCAAACAGATGGAGTTATTGACTAAGAGTCATGCATAGAGATTACCAGACAGATTAATCGAAAGAAAAGTCGAGGAAAAGAACAGTCAAAGTATTCTTTAATACCTGATTCTAAAGCCAAAGTGATCATCGTCATCATTAATCATTTCCCATGATTCAAGTTAATAGGAGTGAAGACAAAGTTCAAAGTGTCACGCTAATAGATCTTCACACCCACTTCACACACACTACCCCAGGCTAGGGGGGGATGGGAAAATGGGAACCAAGTGTAACGGGGACACCCATTTCACACACACTACCCCAGTCTAGGGGGGATGGGAAAATGGAAACCAAGTGTAACGGGGACAGACACTTCACACACACTACCCCAGTCTAGGAGGGGGGTGGGGGGGGGGGTGGGGGGGGGGTGGGAGCCGAGTGTAACGGGGACAGACACTTCACTGAAGCATTCTGGGACACCAATTAATCATTAGAGCTCATAGGGGAAAGAGGGTCAGACAAACGCTATCGCCATGGTAACAACGGCTGCTTTGTTTCTGCTAAACGGTGAGAGAGAGGCACACAGAGGAGACAGAATAGTTAAGGGAGATAAAGACAGAGAGTGAGAGAGACACACAGAAGAGGAGACAGAATGGTTAAGGGAGATAAAGACAGAGAGTGAGAGAGGCACACAGAGGAGACAGAATAGTTTATGGAGATAAAGACAGAGAGTGAGAGAGACAGAGGAGACAGAATGGTTAAGGGAGATAAAGACAGAGAGTGAGAGAGGCACACAGAGGAGGAGACAGAATGGTTAAGGGAGATAAAGACAGAGAGTGAGAGAGAGAGACAAGGCAAGAAGGGCATTCTATGCCATCAAAAGGAACATAAATTTCAACATACCAATTAGGATCTGGCTAAAAATACTTGAATCAGTCATAGAGCCCATTGCCCTTTATGGTTGTGAGGCCTGGGGTCCGCTCACCAACCAAGATTTCACAAAATGGGACAAACACCAAATTGAGACTCTGCATGGAGAATTCTGCAAAAATATCCTCCGTGTACAACGTAGAACACCAAATAATGCATGCAGAGCAGAATTAGGCCAATACCCACTAATTATCAAAATCCAGAAAAGAGCCGTTAAATTCTACAACCACCTAAAAGGAAGCGATTCCCAAACCTTCCATAACAAAGCCATCACCTACAGAGAGATGAACCTGGAGAAGAGTCCCCTAAGCAAGCTGGTCCTAGGGCTCTGTTCACAAACACAAACACACCCCACAGATCCCCAGGACAACAGCACAGTTAGACCCAACCAAATCATGAGAAAACAAAAAGATAATTACTTGACACATTGGAAAGAATTAACAAAAAAACAGAGCAAACTAGAATGCTATTTGGCCCTAAACAGAGAGTATACAGTGGCAGAATACCTAACCACTGTGACTGACCCAAACTTAAGGAAAGCTTTGACTATGTACAGACTCAGTGAGCATAGCCTTGCTATTGAGAAAGGCCGCCGTAGGCAGACATGGCTCTCAAGAGAAGACAGGCTATGTGCTCACTGCCCACAAAATGAGGTGGAAACTGAGCTGCACTTCCTAACCTCCTGCCCAATGTATGACCATATTAGAGAGACATATTTCCCTCAGATTACACAGATCCACAAAGAATTCGAAAACAAATCCAATTTTGATAAACTCCCATATCTACTGGGTGAAATTCCACAGTGTGCCATCACAGCAGCAAGATTTGTGACTTGTTGCCACCAGAAAAGGGCAACCAGTGAAGAACAAACACCATTGTAAATACAACCCATATTTATGTTTATTTACTTTGACTTGTGTGCTTTAACCATTTTTGCATTGTTACAACACTGCATATATATATAATGTGACATTTGTAATGTCTTTGTTGTTTTGAAACTTCTGTATGTGTAATGTTTACTGTTCATTTTTTATTGTTTATTTGACTTTTGTATATTATCTACCTCACTTGCTTTGGCAATGTTAACGCGTGTTTCCCATGCCAATAAAGCCCCTTGAATTGAATTGAATTGAATTGAATTGAGAGAAGGATAAAGGGCAATGGAGAGAGAGAGAAATAGAAAGAAAGAATGGTGTTGAAATGGGACCATGCCCTCACCCAAACGCCAAAATAAGATAACTAATCTCTACGTTTATCTCTTTAGACAGGTTCAACGGGGATGCTAAAATACCTGGTTTACACACATGAAGTGTGTTTGTGTGTTTGTGTAGGCCTACATATAAATACTAAATTGAGTGTGAATGGCCTCTTTAGTTCAACAGGTCTGCTAGCTGTAGTTCAACAGGTCTGCTAGCTGTCGGGGCAGACTAAACTCCCACGGCCAGACAGGCTCCAGCCCATGCTGAGTAGGCAGTAGTCAGAGAGAAGTTTCACACTCCTCTCGTCTGATAAAACACACACACACACACACACACACACACACACACACACACACACACACACACACACACACACACACACACACACACACACACACACACACACACACACACACACACACACACACACACACACACACACACACACACACACACACTGATCCTACCACCCTGCTCTGGCACTTAGTCATATAAACCCAGCTGAGCTCAGTAACCTGAGAGAGGGAGAAACTATGTGCCTCTGAGAGGGGAAGGAGGTGAAGGAGGATGGGAGAGAGGGAGAGAAAGAAAGGGGAGAAACTATGTGCCTCTGAGAGCGGAACACGGTGAGGGAGGAAACGGAGGGTTTCCACGAGTTACCACAGCCACAAAGTCAAAATTGGCTATATCGTAAAAATGTATGTAAACAAAAATGTGCTTTTTGGTCTTAAGGTTAGGGTTAGGCATAAGGTTAGCATTGTGGTTAAGGTTAGGGTTAGGCATAAGGTTAGCATTGAGGTTAAGGTTAGGGTTAAGGTTACATTTAAAATCACATTTTAAGAAGATAAATTGTAGAAAAAGGCAAGGTTTATGACTTTGTTGTTGTGGTAACTAATGACGACCGGAAGGGAGGGAGGGGAGAAACTATGTGCCTCAGAGGGGAAGGTGAGGGATGAGAGGAGGGAGGGAGAGAGAGAAGGAGAGAAGACACAATGATAAGAAGACAGGGGGAAGAACCGGTAGAGGAAAATAGGTGCTTCAGAGTAGAATACCAAAAAATAAAAAGCTGTGAAAAATGTAGTTATGAGAAAGAGAGGAGGAGAAGGAGAGAGGGAGGGAAGCGGAGAGAAAGACAACAGAAGGAGAGAGGGAGGGAAGCGGAGAGATAGACAACAGAAGGAGAGAGGGAGGGAAGCGGAGAGAAAGACAACAGGAGAGAGGGAGGGAAGCAGAGAGAAAGGCAACAGAAGGAGAGAGGGAGGGAAGCAGAGAGAAAGGCAACAGAAGGAGAGAGGGAGGGAAGCTGAGAGAAAGACAACAGAAGGAGAGAGGGAGGGAAGCGGAGAGAAAGACAACAGAAGGAGAGAGGGAGGGAAGCTGAGAGAAAGACAACAGAAGGAGAGAGGGAGGGAAGCGGAGAGAAAGACAACAGAAGGAGAGAGGGAGGGAAGCGGAGAGAAAGGGAGAACAGGAGAAGGAGAAAAGGAGGGAATCTGAGAGAAAGAGGAACGACTGTAGAAGGAGACAGTTTAGCCCCACCATGTTGGCACAGTCATCTGTGCGCTATGCACTGAGCTCTCCTAGCTCTCAACAGTCATATAAATACAGCAGACAGTAACCTGAGAGAGAGAAGGGAGACTGGCCCCACTCGGTGAGAGAAGTAGGAGGAGGGTTCTCCACATAAACAGACTAACTCTGAAGGAATTAAAATGGGTTCAACAACTCAAACTCTGGTGGTGTGTGTACAAAGCCAAAGTCAGCTCGTCTGCTGTCCCACCACACCACTGACCCTTAACATGCGACACCACTGACCCTTAACATGCGACACCACTGACCCTTAACATGCGACACCACTGACCCTTAACATGCGACACCACTGACCCTTAACATGCGACACCACTGACCCTTAACATGCGACACCACTGACCCTTAACATGCGACACCACTGACCCTTAACATGCGACACCACTGACCCTTAACATGCGACACCACTGACCATCAGGGGTAGCAGGTAGCATTGGGCCAGTAACCGCAAGGTTGCTTGATCGAATCCCTGAGCTGACAAGGTAAAAATCTGTCGTTCTGCCCCTTAACAAGGCAGTTAACTCACTGTTCCCCGGTGTGCCGCCATTGTAAATAAGAATTTGTTCTTAACTGACTTGTCTCGTTAAATAACATTTGCATGCTACGCCACTGACCCTTAACATGTTTTAGTCTTGCCCCCCCCCCCCAACAAAAATGTTGCCATTGAAACACCTTAAGAAGTGGATTACATAGCTCACAACAATTAACTAGAATGTGTAATTACCTTTTTCCACATATGTACTCTATGTTGTGAGCTCTATGTTCTGTAGCCTATGTCTACCTGGCCTATACTGACACTATATTTGAGGTTATAAAGGTTTATATATGGCTATGTCAGGGTTATGTCTGTTGTTTTACAACGGTAAGCTCAGCCAAACAATAGGTCCTCTCAGAGAGGATCAGAACCATGCAGAGCAGCAGCGTTGTCATGGCAGCAGTTGGAAGTGCACTTTGGAATGTAGAGCCGGGACATGTATAATACAGCACATCACTACGAACCATATCAAACAAACACATACACTTACTTACACTAGGTGCTGTGGTTAGGTTCAGAAAGTGAGAGAAGACAATAAATAAGTGTTTCCTATTCCCACAACTCCCAACTTCCAAATCCTTTCAGACAATCCTTTTTCAAACAGAAATTTGCATCCTGTAGCACAAACTCCCCAAAATTCTGGGACACTGTAAAGGCCATGGAGAATACGAGCACCTCTTTCAGCTGCCCACTGCACTGAGGCTAGGAAACACTGTCACCACCGATAAATCCACAATAATAATTGAGAATTTCAATAAGCATTTTTCTACGGCTGGCCATGCTTTCCACCTGGCTACCCCTACCCCGGTCAACAGTGCTGCACCCCCCACAGCAACTTTCCCAAGCCTCCCCCATTTCTCCTTCACCCAAATCCAGATAGCTGATGTTCTGAAAGAGCTGCAAAATCTGGACCCTTACAAATCAGCCGGGCTAGACAATCTGGACCCTCTCTTTCTAAAATTATCTGCCACAATTGTTGCAACAGCTATTATTAGCCTGTTCAACCTCTCTTTCGCATCGTCTGAAATTGCCAAAGATTGGAAAGCTGCCGCGGTCATCCCCCTCTTCAAAGGGAGAGACACTCTAGACCCAAACTGCTACAGACCTATATCTATCCTACCCTGCCTTTCTAAGGTCTTCGAAAACCAAGTTAACCTCTATGTTTGGAAAAATAACGTTCCCAAGGTAAACAGACTATTTCTCAGGCCCAGATGCTAGAATATGCATATAATTGACAGATTAGGATAGAAAACACTCTAAAGTTTCCAAAACTGTCAAAATATTGTCTGTGAGTATAACAGAACTGATTTTGCAGGTGAAAACCTGAGGAAATCCAACCCGGAAGTGCCTTTAATTTGGAAAAATCCCTGTTCCATTGCCTGCCCCTCCTCCATTTAAAGGGGTATCAACCAGATTCCTCAGGCTGTGACCAGGCTTTAGACATAGTTTCAAGCTTTTATTTTGAAAAATGAGCGAGATTTATCAAAATGCGTCAGGTGTCCTTTGATTATTTCCTGAGAGTTGTAGCTCGACATTTTCTTTCTCTGTAGTATTGAATAGTTTACCGTCCGGTTGAAATATTATCAATTATGTATGTTAACCTGTTGGGGATGGGGGCGCTGTTTAGACTATTTATGCTAATTTGGCTAATTTTTTAAACGGCTTCCCACAAAATCCTTGATCGTACAATATGCATATTATTATTATTATTGGATAGAAAACAGTCTATAGTTTCTATAGGAGTTGAAATTTTGTCTCTAAGTGGAACAGAGCCCATTCTACAGCAATTTCCCTGACATGGAGTCAGATTTGAGAAATGTTGGCCACTCTTCTGAAGGCAGTTAAAAGGGCACTGTCGTTGCTATGACTATACGGACACTTCTTACGTCTTCCCCTGGATGCCTTTACGTGATGACGATTCCAACGGGGTCGATTGCGCGTTCACAGGCCCTACAAATGAAAAAACCCTGAAGCTAGTCATTCTTTGGGAGCTGCGTCATGAGCCTAGAGGACACCGGCGCGCACCTGTTCCAAGCGTTAGTTTAGCCTGTTATATTTCTCCGGTCATCTTTTCACTCGTTATAGGAGTTAAAAACATCATAAGGTAGTTAATTTAAAGCGTTTTATAGCAATTTATATCCGTTTAGTGCGATTTTGGGACATTTATTTTTGCAACGATGTGAAAAGTTGGGCACGCTTTTCAATTCATCCCGAACGCAGTTGACATTTCCACATGGCAAGAGGACAGCTTTCCACCAAAAGACGATTTCTCCCAAGAAAGGATCCTTTGCCCAAGATACTGATGGAAGAACAGCTCAAGGTAGGACATTTTTATTATGATAAATCGTGTTTCTGTCGAAACATTTTAGTGGCTTAGGACGCCATGTTTTTTGACGTAGCTTCGCTTGGCGCAAACTGTATTGAAAAGTAAGGATAAATTAAAAAATGTAATAACGCAATTGTATTAAGAATTAAATTGTCTATCAATCCCTGTCCACCCTATATTTTTTAGTCACGTTTATGAGTATTTATGTATAAGAGTAGATCACTGTCTAAGTGGCGCAAGGACTTTTTCTTTACCAGCTTGTCTACATTTCACATTGTCTAACCATGATTTTGGTGGCTAAATATAAACATTTTCGATCAAACTGTATATGCATGTTGTAATGTGATGTTACAGGAGTGTCATCGGAAGAATTCTGAGAAGGTTAGTGAAAAAATTAATATCTTTTGGCGATGTTGACTTTTATCGCTCACTTTGGCTAGAATCAATGCTGGGCTGCTAATTGCTATGTGCTAAGCTAATATAACGATTTATTGTGTTTTCGCTGTAAGACACTTAGAAAATCTGAAATATTGTCTGTATTCACAGGATCTGTGTCTTTCGATTCGTGTATGCTGTGTATTTTTACGAAATGTTTGATGATTAGTAGTTAGGTAAACACGTTGCTCATTGTAATTATTCTAGTCCATTTGTGATGGTGGGTGCAATTGTAAACTATGCCATCTACCTGAAATATGCACTTTTTTCTAACAAAACCTATCCCATACCATAAATATGTTATCAGACTGTCATCTAATGAGTTTTTTTGTTGGTTAGGGGCTATAAATATCTTAGTTTAGCCGAATTGGTGATGGCTACTGGTGTTGGTGGACAAATAAAAGATGGTGGATTATGCTAATGTGTTTTTAGGTAATAGATGTACATCTTTACATATTGTGTCTTCCCTGTAAAACATTTTAAAAATCGGAAATGTTGACTGGATTCACAAGATCTGTGTCTTTCATTAGCTGTATTGGACTTTAATGTGTGAAAGTTAAATATTTTAAAAAAATATTTTTTTTGAATTTCGCGGCACTGGTTTTTCAGTGGGGGGGGGGGGGGGGTGTGCCGCTAGCGCCACGCTGATCCTAGACAGGTTAAAAACAACCTGAGGATTGATTATAAAAAACGTTTGACATGTTTCTACGAACATTACGGATACTTTTTGGAATTTTCGTATGCCCTCGTCTGCCCTTCAGGACCGGCACGAGCCTGTGGTTTTCTGAACATAACGCGCAAACCAAATGGAGGTTTTTGGTTATAAAAATCATCTTCATCGAACAAAAAGAACATTTATTGTGTAACTGGGAGTCTCGTGAGTGCAAACATCCGAAGATCATCAAAGGTAAGCGATTAATTTGATTGATTTTCTGACTTTCGTGACCAAGCTAATTTGCGGCTAGCTGTTCTTACTGTTTTGTCTAGTGATTGATAAACTCACAAACGCTTGGATTGCTTTCGCTGTAAAGCATATTCTCAAAATCTGACATGATAGGTGGATTAACAACAAGCTAAGCTGTGTTTTGGTATATTTCACTTGTGATTTCATGATTATAAATATTTTTAGTATTTCTTTTGAATTTGGCGCTCTGCAATTCAGCGGTTGTTTACGAAAATTATCCCGCTAAAGGGATCCGTGCGTCAAGAAGTTAACAAACAGATCACCGACCATTTCAAATCCCACCGTACCTTCTCCACTATGCAATCTGGTTTCTGAGCTTTGTCATGGGTGCACCTCCGCCATGCTCAAGGTCCTAAATGATATCCTAAACGCCATCGATAAAAGCCGTATTCATCGACCTGGCCAAGGCTTTCGACTCTGTCAATCACTGCATTCTTATCGACAGACTCAACATCCTTGGTTTCTCAAATGACTGCCTCTCCTGGTTCACCAACTACTTCTCAGACAGAGTTCAGTGTGTCAAATCGGAGGGCCTGTAGTCCGGACCTCTGGCAGTCTCTAGAGTGCCACAGGGTTCAATTCTCGGGATGACTCTTTTCTCTGTATATATCAATGATGTCGCTCTTGCTGCTGGTGATTCTCGGATCCACCTCTACTTAGGCAACACATTCTGTATACTTCTGGCCCTTCTTTGGACACTGTGTTAATTAATCTCCAGACGAGCTTCAATGCCATCCAACTCTCCTTCCGTGGCCAACAACTGCTCTTAAATGCAAGTAAAACTAAATGCATGCTCTTCAACCAATTGCTGCCCGCACCTGCCCGGCCGTCTAGAATCACTACTCTGGACGGTGCTGACTTAGAATATGTGGACAACTACAAATACCTAGGTGTCTGGTTAGACTGTAAGCTCTCCTTCCAGACTCACATTAACTTCTTGACGCTAGGGGTCAGATGTTTTTATTTAAAAAAAATAACGTTCCCAAGGTAAACGGACTATTTCTCAGGTCCAGATCGTAGAATATGCATATAATTTACAGATTAGGATAGAAAACACTCCAAAGTTTCCAAAACTGTCAAAATATTGTCTGTGAGTATAACAAAAATTTTGCAGGCGAAAACCTGAGGAAATCTAACCCGGAAGTGATTTCTTTTTATTTTTAAATCTGTGTTTCATTTCCCGTATTTCTTCCATTTAAAGGGGTATCAACCAGATCCCTTTTCCAATGGCTTCCTCAGGCTGTGACCAGGCTTTAGACATAGTTTCAGGCTTTTATTTGAAAAATTAGCGAGATTTTTCAAAACTAGTCAGGTGTCCTTTGATTAGTTCCTGCGCGCGAGATGGGTAGCTCTCCATTTTATTTCTCTCTTTTATTGAATAGGTTACGGTCCGGTTGAAATATTATCAATTATGTATGTTAAAAACAACCTGAGGATTGATTATAAAAAACATTTGACATGTTTCTACGAACATTACGGATACTTTTTGGAATTTTCGTCGAACAGAACGAGGCTGTAGTTTTCTGAACATAACGCACAACCCAAATTGCGTTTTTTTTGTTAAAAAAGTAATATTTATCGAACAAAAAGAACATTTATTGTGTAACTGGGAGTCTTGTGAGTGCAAACATCCGAAGATTATCAAAGGTAAGCGATTAATTTTATTGCTTTTCTGACTTTCGTGACCATGCTAATTTGGGGCTAGCTGTTCTAGGATTGATTGATACACTCACAAAAGCTTGGATTGCTTTCGCTGTAAAGCATATTTTCAAAATCTGACACGATAGGTGGATTAACAACAAGCTAAGCTGTGTTTTGGTATATTTCACTTGTGATTGCATGATTATAAATATTTTTTGTAATATTTTGCGCCCTGCAATTCAGCGGTTGTTTAGGAAAATGATCCCGCTAAAGGGATCCGTAGCGCAGAGAGCTTAAGCATCTCCAATCCAAAATGAAATCTAGAATCGGCTTCCTATTTCGCAACAAAGAATGCTTCACCCATGCTGCCAAACATACCCTCGTTAAACTGACTATCCTACCGTTCCTTGACTTCAGCGATGTCATTTACAAAATAGCATCCAACACTCTACTGCAAATTGGGTGCAGTCTATCACATTGTGTTGCGTTCCCCAGTTTCTGTGTTGTGGTTTGTGTATTTGCAAGTGTGTGTTTCAGGAGATGGCTTCCTGAATTCTCCCCAAGCAGCTGATCCCCGCCCCCTCGTCAAGTTACAGCTGTATCCGATTAGACTCCTTCTGAAGCTATATAAAAGTCAGTGTTCTGTTCAGGAGAAAAGAATGCAGAGAGAGAGAGAGAGATCATTGCTGAGAGATGGTTGCTGAGAGAGGAGGCTGATGGCTGTGAGGGTGATATACTGTGTTGGTTGTTTTCAGAGGGAGATGATTAGTGTGTCCTGTATTGGTTGAGTGAGAGAGCTGATTGGTTATGTATTTTATCTACGCAGTGTTTTGTTTATTGAAATTGTTTGGATAATTCTGTTTCATTTGTTCCCAGGGGGGAAGGGGAAGGCACCTAGGGAGTGCTTAGGCAAGAGGCCCGCGGGCATACATATACCCGTAGTATATTCACTGTCTTGGCACACTAGGTAAGACCTGGGTGGACCACCCCCTGTATTTTGGTTAGCTCACCAGGTGGTGCTAAGTTAAGTGGTGGGTAGGCAGGTTAGATAGGAGAGGAGGCTTTGACTTTACTTTCTTTGCTTTGGTTCCATCCAGCCCCTTTTCCCCATATTACCGTGTGAAGGAATACATTTCTAGTAAATGGTAAATTCTCTGCCTTTTGTCATCCTTACTCGCACCTACAGTCCCGTACCTCTTACCTCTTTCACTCCACGGGGAGTTAGTTGTGGCAGGGTGTTGCGTTCCCTCTTAGAGGCGTGTGTAACACAGTGTCATCTGTTTTGTCACCAAAGCCCCATATGCTACCCACCACTGCGACCTGTATGCTCTCGTCAGCTGGCCCTCGCTTCATATTCGTCGCCAAACCCACTGGCTCCAGATCATCTGTAAGTCTCTGCTAGGTAAAGCCCCGCCTTCATCTCAGCTCACTGGTCACCATAGCAGCACCCACCCGTAGCACGCGCTCCAGCAGGTATATTTCACTGGTCACCCCCAAAGCCAATTCCTACTTTGACCACCTTTCCTTCCAGTTCTCTGCTGCCAATGACTGGAACAAATTGCAAAAATCACGTAAGCTAGAGACTCATATCTCGCTTACTAAGTTTAAGCATCAACTGTCAGAGCAGCTTACAGATCACTGCACCTGTACATAGCCCATCTGTAAATAGCACATCAATCTATTACTCCAGTGTTTAATTGCTAAATTGTAATTATTTCACCACTATTGCCTTACCTCCCTAATCTTACCTCATTTGCACACACTGTATATATATACTTTTCTATTGTGTTATTGACTGTACGTTTGTTTATTCCATGTGTAACTCTGTGTTTGTGTTTCACTGCTTTATCTTGGCCAGATCGCAGTTGTAAATGAGAACTTGTTCTCAACTGGCCTACCTGGTTAAATAAAGGTGAAAAAAAAAAAAATGAGAGGACCTCAAAAAAGTAGGACAGAGCCTCAACAGAATGTTAATTTCCGTTCTATCCCTTCCTCTTTGATGTTGAGGTGGCTTGACATCCTGTGTTGAATGTTTACTTCCTGTGTGCTGAGGGGTTCACTTCCTGTGGTCACTCACCCAGCACCAGTAACTCGACCTGGCCCTCGTTCTTCCCCTCCAGGTCGTCAGCGATGACTATCTTACAGAAGTACACGCCGCTGTCACCCCACTGCAGGTCACCGATCCGCAGGTCCGCCTCTGGTCAGGGTCAGATACACAACGGCATACTGTCATTGGATTATATACCATTAGTCAAACAATATACTGAACCATGCTCAAAGATACGTTGACATTTGACACATTCATACATCCTACAGATTCCTATTATGGTTTATGAAACAAGGGCGTTTAGATAAAAGGGACACAAAAGGTTGGTGCTCTCTTTGAAAGGCAGAACAAAGAAGGTGTGTGTTTCCTTTTGATAAGGAGCTCAATGGGGTGGTTCAGGATAAGAGAGGGCAGAGACCACTCCATTGTGAACAGGGGACAGTGTTAAGGGGATATTTCACCCAAATTACACATTGGTTTCCTTACCTTGTAAGCCGTCTATGGACAAGGCATGACAGCAATCCATGCTTCGGTTTAGTGTCCCTGGCACTGTTTCCAAATGCTAATATTTTAGGATTTGTGGCACAAACCTCATTTGAATCATGGTACCGATATTAGCAGTTTTTGCGAATGTTCAAATCACTCCCAAAAATCTCAAATGTATTGTGAATCTCAACAAAGTAATATCCCTTTAAAGAAATATCCCTTTAATGTGTGTGTGTTGTGGAGCCTGGCATATTGTGAAGTACTATTTGAGGAACAGGAAACGCCAAGCACAAGCATTCACATTTCCTGTTGGGAGACGAATCACACAGGCCATGACGGACCACCGCTTATAACACTAAAGCACTGACATACTGTAACCAGCATTTAAGTGCGTGTGTGTGTCCATGTCTGTGTTCTTTGTGTGTGTGTGTGTGTGTGTCCATGTCTGTGTTCGTGTGTGTGTGTGTCCATGTCTGTGTTCTTTGTGTGTGTGTGTGTGTGTGTGTGTGTCCATGTCTGTGTTCGTGTGTGTGTGTGTCCATGTCTGTGTTCTTTGGTTGTGTGTGTGTGTGTCCATGTCTGTGTTCGTTGTGTGTGTGTGTGTGTGTGTGTCCATGTCTGTGGTCGTTGTGTGTGTGTGTCCATGTCTGTGTTCGTGTGTGTGTGTGTCCATGTCTGTGTTCTTTGGTTGTGTGTGTGTGTGTCCATGTCTGTGTTCGTTGTGTGTGTGTGTCCATGTCTGTGTTCGTTGTGTGTGTGTGTGTCATGTCTGTGTTCGTTGTGTGTGTGTGTCATGTGCGAGTGTGCGCACATCTTCCCTCACAACATATTCACAAGCACCGCCTTCTAGTCATACACACAACAGCTCATTAAACTATAAACACCTCCACACACAATTTAAATGAACACAACACAAATCAACTCATTAGAAATATTCACAGTACTGTTAACGATGGCGATATCTCGGCCCTTGTAGTGCTCAGCCAGCGTCAAGGAGGCACCCTGGCCGGAGGCTACGATGCGGACGGTGCGGCTGGTGTCGGAGCACTCCAGTTGGGCCGCGGCGCCCAGCTCGGACCCCTGGACCCCCAGGCTCTCGGGGAAGGTGAAGGAGTCTTGTGTGCGGTCACGGCAGTAGGACTTGTACCACCACTGCACCACAGGGGTCTGTGTGGAGGGCGTGTGGTACTGGCACTGGAGTACCACAGACTGGAAGAGCATGGCGAAACGCCTCTCCTCCCGAACGATCACCTGCACCCCAGTACACACACAGACTGACACACACAACGAACACGGACACACACACAATGAACACGGACACACACACACACACACAATGAACACGGACATGGACACACACAAAGAACACGGACACGGACACATACACACACACACACAACGAACATGAACATGGACACACACACAATGGAAGAAAATGAGAGAGAAAGGAGAGGGGGAGAAGTTATTAATTCCAATAATAAAAACAATTCCAGATTGTATTTTCACGGGAAGGTTAAAAACACATGGGGTGGTTCAGGATAAGAGAGGGCAGAGACCACTCCACATACCTATGGATGGAGGAGTAAGAAGGCACGGTGATGTGTCCCATTCTACATATCAAATTACATTTTCAAATTAAAATCAAATCAAATTCTATTTGTCAGATGCTTCATAAACAACAGGTGTGGACTGACAGTGAAATGCTTACTAACAGCAGTCTGCATATAAGGCCTTTAACATACAGTATATTTTGAATAGCCAGTGAAACATGCAAATGGCAAGGAGAGATTAGACTTCCCAGTTGAATGCTCTCCAACACCAGCTTTGAAATGCCCCAGTCCATCATCACTTTAACCAAGCATCTTTGGCTCTTTAAAAAGTACTATATAAGTCCCATGTATAATTATTATTATCATTATTATTGTTCTTATTTTTGTTGTTCTTATTATTATATAGCCTCTACCCATATGTTTTCAATCCAACTCTCCCTTACATACCCCTTGCACATCCAAAAGGTTAAGGGGGATTCCAGACCACTAAACTCACGAGGGGGTTTGTTTGTTTTCTACCCCACAGAGAGCACAGAGCCCATCAGAGACAGACTGCAGAGGTGGAATGCTCCTGATGTTCAGTGGTTCAGATAAAAGGCTGAGAACAGAGAGAATATAGGATAGTGAGACGGAGTGGTGGAAATGGTGTGTGTGTGTGTGTGTGTGCGTGCGTGCGTGCGTGTGTGTAATGATGACTGCAACTCAGTCTCCAAATGGGAGATTACCAAGTGATGATTTGCACAATATCTAAAAGGGATGAGAGAGAGATGGGATGGGGGCTCCTCTCTCCTGTACACAGGCGGTCACAGAGACTACATTCCGCCGTGCGTGGGGGGCAGGGGCAGGATTGCAGTAGGGAGGTAAGGGGTTATCATAATAAAGAGGAACAGTGAGGGGGCCAGAGTCAGATCAGTATACAGCTCCAACCTGTCCCGTTAGGTCTGGGTGTGGTAGACAGCAGGAACAGACTCCAAACATTTCCCAGTCCCGTTAGGTCTGGGTGTGGTAGACAGCAGGAACAGACTCCAAACATTTCCCAGTCCCGTTAGTTCTGGGTGGGGCATGCAGCAGGAACAGACTCCAAACATTTCCCTGTCCCGTTAGGTCTGGGTGTGGTAGACAGTAGAAACAGACTCCAAACATTTCCCAGTCCCGTTAGTTCTGGGTGGGGCATGCAGCAGGAACAGACTCCAAACATTTCCCAGTCCCGTTAGTTCTGGGTGGGGCATGCAGCAGGAACAAACTCCAAACATTTCCCAGTCCCGTTAGTTCTGGGTGGGGCATGCAGCAGGAACAGACTCCAAACGTTTTCCCAGTCCCGTTAGTTCTGGGTGGGGCATGCAGCAGGAACAGACTCCAAACATTTCCCAGTCCCATTAGTTCTGGGTGGGGCATGCAGCAGGAACAGACTCCAAACATTTCCCAGTCCCGTTAGTTCTGGGTGGGGCATGCAGCAGGAACAGACTCCAAACATTTCCCAGTCCCATTAGTTCTGGGTGGGGCATGCAGCAGGAACAGACTCCAAACATTTCCGTGAAAAGAGGAAATCACAACAAAGGGTTCTACCCAGTGGCTCTCTCCTTAGGAGCAGTTTAGTGCATATGAGGAGAATGAGACAAGGAGGGAAGCTGTTTTACACTATGTACTAAAGAGGAGCCAGGGTGACTCACGGTGATGGCCTTCAAATGTTCTAGAGCTCCATTTAGAAGTTGTGACTAATGGCAGATAAATATCTGACCCTGCACCAACGGTTCACCCACTCCTCCTACAGAGTCTGAAGAAGATGTGTTACCTCTAGAGAGAGCAAAACAAATGAGAGAGAGACAGAGGACAGAGACAGAGAAAGAGAGACAGAGGGCAGAGACAGAGAGAAAGAGAGAAAGAGGACAGAGACAGAGAGAAAGAGGACAGAGACAGAGAGAGAGAGAAAGAGACAGAGAGAGAGAGAGAAAGAGACAGAGAGAGAGAGAAAGAGACAGAGAGAGAGAGAGAAAGAGACAGAGAGAGAGAGAGAAAGAGACAGAGAGAGAGAGAGAGAAAGAGACAGAGAGAGAGAGAGAAAGAGACAGAGAGAGAGAGAGAAAGAGACAGAGAGAGAGAGAGAAAGAGACAGAGAGAGAGAGAGAAAGAGACAGGGGAAATACAGTGACCCCCTCTCATATCATTACCAAGCCCTGCAATGCAAAGAGCTGAGCAAAGAAAAAAGTCCTCTCATCCAGCTGTTCACAAACCTGTTCTACTAACACACTGAAGCCTCAAGACCAGAACATCCAATCAATCATAATAAACCAAATTACAACACAGTCTAAACAAAATTACATTACTTATTGGGAAACATAAGCACAAAGCAAAATGCAGTGCTATCCGGCCCTAAATCGATGGTACACAGTGGCAAACTATTTGACCATGGTTACTGATGAAAACTTTAGAAAAACCTTGACAAAGTACAGGCTCAGAGAGCACAGCCTTGCCATTGAGAAGGGTAGACACAGGAAAACCTGGCTCCCTGTAGAGGAAAGGCTGTGCAACCACTGCACCACAGCAGAACCTGAGACGGAGCTGCATTTCTTGACAAAACAATTAGAGTGTTATTTCCTCAAATTTGAAACCCTTATTCAAGGTTTCAAAGACCATCTCTGATGAGAATAGGCTTCCCGTCCTGTTGGGGAAGGACTTAGAGAGCTGTGGGTTGGCAGCGCACATTATGGCTGCCTGCCATAAGATGAGGGACAGTGTCTGACAGACCAAATCAACCTGCACATGTCCTCTACTGTATGCTTATTGTTATTGTTATATGGTTATTTTGACCCTTGATTATTGTTGTTACTGTTGTCTCGTTGACAATACTGATTATTATTATTTTAATATTGTACATTTCCAAAGTAAGCTTTGGCAATAACTACATTGTTACGTCATGCCAATGAAGCAAATTGAACTGAACTGAAATTGTGAGAAAAAGGTGACAGTTCTGTTTGTGTTTGTTTTCATTTGAATATGAGAGGGATGGAGAAAAAGAAAGTGTGAGGAGAAAGAGACAGGAGGGAGAAGAACCGTGCTCCTAAATCCCGTCCACGGGGTAGCTGTGGCCCTCCCTTTGTCCTTTTGTTCATGGCCCATTGGCCCATTGTTTGGCATTGTAAACCACCCCCCCCATCCTGGAGAATCCTGTGTGGACAGTAGAATGGAGGAGGGGGATGGGAGGACTCCAACCAATGAAATAATCTTGTCTGGTCCAGTCGGGTGTGAACAGCCAATTAGCTATTAGAGATTTGAACTAAACCGTTAGACGAGGTCCTTACAGTGTAGTGATAACCACAGGATTCACGTACAACCAAGAAAAACATTGTCACTGTATTGTGGAACCTTTGCTCCAAGGTGTAAGCCTTTCTCAGCATCTCTCTGTTGGAGAACACAAAAAGTGTTCATGCATGAAACCAGGCACTCCTAAACACATTTGTAAACTTCTAAAAACACCCACAAGTGTGACAAAAAATGATGACATAGGCCTACATTTGTACCTATGGTCCCGATTCATCTCACAACAACATAACACTCTTCTCTAATTCATATTCACAACAACAAAATACCAAAAAGGCATGCAACTACCTAACATACACCATTCAAAAGGGGTTTCTTGATGAGTGGGCTACTACACAAAACTCAGGTTTATCGTTCAAGTCTACTGGGCTCTTCCTGATTAAATCTCTGAGTCACTCCATGCTTCCTGACCACATCAGACCCTTTCCTCCTTCAACAACTGACACCATTTTCCTGCCAGGCATTTCACCACTGACTTGACTTCCTGTCGGGTTTATACACTAGACACAGATTCGATTTGTATAATTCTACTTTTGTATAATTCTACTCAAAATACTAGATGAAATAATGGTTGCATTTTCTATTCATTTACCAAATTAAAGGTGAAAAATGAGGTAAACAAAACATAGACCACTCCACAAATATTCTCTGTATCAGACTGATCTCCAAAATTATTTTTCATAGTAGACCCTCAGAGTAAGTTATTAAGGTATTATTCCCTGCCTAGTAGATATCTATGTGACCCATTGGAGTGCATGCATACCATGGATATTGTCAGAATAACAGCACCTATTTAAATGATAAATGATGATTTTACTATAGTATATTTCTTATTCCACACATTCCTCCTGTAATTTATGACAAAACATAAAAGCGAAAACAAGAGTAGCTAAAGCTCTTAAAGCAATTCAGACGAACCCCCCAAAACAAGTGGCCAGCCAAAGGTCTGTTTATATAAATCAAAATAAAGAGAGTCCAATAGTCATATTGAGGTTTTAGGTAAAGCAGAGAGGTAGAGGTAGAGAGGTAGAGAGACCCGTTAGACGCTGGAATAAACCCTGAGCTAGAGAGATCAACCTGTTGCGTCCACGGCTTTCTCAGACAGATGACAAAACAACATGTTGAGTGAGGAAACAAACACACAAAAAAACGAACATATACCTGTTAAGCACAAAATAATCCATCGATCTAGCAGCCAGTTCATTTTTTGAATAAAAGTTTCGCAATCAGAGAGAATGAATCCTCATTTTCCTCCTGCCTGTTGTTTGACTCATTCTTTGTCCGCTGAGTGTTGAGAAGAACACCGGGAGAGGCGAAGCGTCAATCCGAGACTAGGGGGAGTGTACCACTTTAACAGAGGGTGAACCCCAACTCCAGACCAAAAACTACATTCAAACAAATATGGTTTACCACCATTTTACCTATAATACTACTACAAGCACATATTTAAATAGATTTGGGATTCAAAACAATACATCTAAACTAATCTCCCCCAAAATCTTAAACCTGCTCCAACTGGTAATTGTACCCATGGAATGAGGTAGAAGAGTCTGGTTTTAAAAGGGGGAAAAATATATTTTATTAATAAAACGGGTGTGATCCTGTGGAATAAAGAAATGAAACAAAAATAATCCAGAGATTTTAGCTCAGTTTTTCCTCCACTTCTTCCCTTTATTATCTTTTTTTATTTTTATATATATATATATATGATTCATTTCAATTAATAAAAATGTCGTAATTACATAGTGTTTTTCCTTGCCATTCATCATACAGTTCATTTATTGATTGGAGAAATTACTAGCAAATAGAACAGGAAATCAGTGCGTTATTAAAAAAAAAATGATTTGATGTAGCCTACTTTCACCACAAAGTAATAATTAAAAGATGTAACACAGGGTCAAAACAATTCCATAATTACACACATACGCAACAGATATTGACCACATGGGGTCATACAACCCAAGGGCACTTGTTTTCATGGTAAAACTTGATTTAGGTCCAGTTGGTTCACACCAACCACAAGGTAATTCATCAACCTCCCTAAAAGATCTGAAAGGAGTTCATCTGAATAGCACGGCAATAGCTTTCTGTTAGCCTCATGTAGGAGACTAAGACACAGTAGCTGTTGAAAAGAGGCCTTCACCACCTAGACACAGATCTTGATCCAGTCCTTTCAGGTCTTTACAGGGCCGTGTAGAAGTGACCCATGGGCCATGTTTCAGTTTGGAATTTGGTCTCATCTCATCAAATTAACTTCTGTCCTTGAGCTGTTCTTGTCAAATTAATGTTCTGTATTATGTCATGTTTTGTGTTGACTCCAGAAAGAATAGCTGCTGCTTTTACAACAGTTAATGGG